>NC_089876.1:21005000-21092500 GCF_040182565.1 Anser cygnoides
TAATGTTGGTCGTCGTTGTTACCTTTCTTTGAATCCCTTCCAGCCCTATTACAACTTTTGCTGTAGGGTGAGATGAACAGGGGCAAATAGTATCCAAATGACTACCTGTAGTAGATTTGTATTGCAAATAAAATGCTGTTCTTTCTCTGATTTGCCTTTTTTGCTTTTCAAATTAGTACTAACATTCAATTTGCTTTTTTGCACTGCCAGTTCCAAGATACTGAATTGGGTACCCAAAAGAGAGAGAAATATACAGTTAGTGACCAACTATGAAATGTTTGGTTAAAACATTTCTTGGCATCACATAAAAAACTGTGCAGCAAAAGGCAGATTTCAAATGCTTTAGCCCTCAAGGCCCTGTGTCCTTTTCCTGTAATTCTTTTCATCATTCACTCCCAAATGTGAAACTTCTGCCAAATGAAACAAGTTCTTATGAAAAACAGTCTGCTAAAAATAAATAAATAAATAGGCTTTAATTTTTACATGTCTATCCTCGAAAAATATTAAATTAAATTATAGAATTAGTCTTAAACATGTTATTACACCAAGCGGTAATTATGTTTACATAATTTACATTTAGGTTCTCTATACATTAGCAGTAAAGTTTCTGATGTACTCCACTTCTACCATGCTTATGTAAAGCTTACGTACTGTGATGAAGAACTTAAATGAAGTTATTAAAAATTATATAAAACCCCAAGATTTTAATAACAAATACTTGAGCTCATTTCTTGATCAATTCCCAGAATTACCTCAGCTCCCTCACATGTGATGTGCTAATCCATATCTTTTTTGAGCTAAATTACTGCTAATTCTTTTTTTCTCTTGAGGTTATAGGGAAAAATACTACTAATTTAAAGTGCGCAAATATGTACTTCTCATGATTCCTTTTGCTCAGCACTGTATCAGCAAAGAAAGGGACAAAAACAGAAGACTGACAAATTTGAAATACTCTTCCTTTTTTTTTTTTTTTTAATACTAAAACTGTGTGGTCATGATAATTTCCCAACACAGTACAGTCCATATATTTTCATTCAACTCACAAATAATTGAAAAAGGCTGCCAAATTTCCCTGCAAATAAAATTCAAAATGTGGAAATCATGGGAAAAAAAATAGATGAATATAGCTTAAATCTCTATTCCTTTTGGTATAACACTGTATTTAGCAACTGTTTTATTTCTGTGTATTCTAAAATACACAAAATTCTGCAGCTTTTTATTAGGTGTGTTAAAATCCAACTGCTCTGTTCAATATTGAAGAATATCTAGAAATATCTTTATAGCTGAAAAGTACCTGATATCCTATATACAAAAGTGCAGCGAGTAAAGTATAGATACGTAACTACTGCGGTTATTTCAAGCACTTAAGGTATTTATGTGTTTAGGGTTATTTAGGGTAATTGGGTAAAATTTCATTTCCTACATACTTCCAGGACACTTTCTAATCCAATGAAACCTAGCCAAATGAAAGAAACAGGGAAAAAAAATAACTAAAATGAGTTTCACTTAAAAAAAAAGCAATAACTCATTTTTTATCATTGAAATATATGAAGATTAGCATCACCCCTTTTGATCAATGTTATGTTACCATCTTAATAATACTTTTCACTTGAACTGCTTTTTAAATGTATAACATCTGTGCCTTTTGGGAGTATTTGGAGTTTCAGCAGGAAAATTACTTCTGGCTGGAACCAGTAGGTAAAAAACAAGTTAAATGGCCTGGAGGTTTGATTTATATAAACACTAATGTTGTCACTATAATTTCAAAGATACATTTTTGTGTTTCAATTCAGCTGCAAGATTTATACTGTGGTATAAACAGTTCTACTTTAGACTGGCACTTAGTAACCCTTACTTAGTGCAGTCTTCTGTTTTGTTTAGAAAAACTCACAGTTTCTATCTGATTGGTTGATAGGACTTGACAAAGATAAGGTTCTTTTCCTCCTCTGTTACCAACTCATCATTCATACTGAAGAGTATCCAGAATCCTCACTCATGATTAATTATTTTTCTCCAATACTAAAGTAAGCTGATATTATTTTCATAATTATCAGAGACCTTCAATAGCCATTCATAGGGAAAAAAAAAAAAAAAAAAAAGAAAAAGAAAGAAAACTACCCAATTTCTACTTTTCCAAATTGTGGATTTTTAGAAAAGTTAAGAGAGAGACTTCAAAGCCTTGCTACCAATGTTGTATATCAAAATTCTAGTTTTGAGTATGAGTCTCTGTTTAAAAAGGAAAGAGTATATTTTATGTACCCACTTAAGCACAAATTTTAAAAATAAAATTAATTTTTGTTTCATTTGTTAAAATTTAACCAGAGTTTTATTTTAGACACCTGCTATTACACTAAATTAAAAAAGCAAAGATAAAACATTTATGTCTTTGAAGTTCTAGTCCAAAATATACTAAAGGAAAATATATATGACCAACCTTTTTTGCACACATTTTTTTTTCATAATGATGGGAACACTTAAAGAAATTAGAAGTAATTATATGTGTTTCCATTTCTGGTACAAGAACTGTTTCAAAACATTTTTTTTTCTCCTACTTTTATACAAAAAGGGAGAAAAAGTTCCAGATTTCTTTTCTACTTTCCATTCAAAAAGTTGTATCCTCTCCTATACTTTCTTAGACAAGTGCTGATAGACAATATTTTGAGTCCATTCTGTTTGAAATAAAACTGAAACACTGATAATATTTGTAAATATATTTAACAAGAATGGAATGGTTCAAGTTCCTTAAAAGTAACTTTCTCATCTTTCTTCATTACTTTAGTAACATGCCAGTGAAGCTGTACTGAGAACAATGTGGGTGAATAAGTGCAAAACAGTATATTTCTGATTCCATCAGTCAGCAAACTACGTACTTATTAAACCAAAATGTAGTGAGAGATTCTAAAACCAGGAAACCTGACATTAAAATCAGAGATCAAGATTAATTTACTTTGTACTTCACACAGCAATAAATATATGCAGTGAATTATTGAAGAAGGTGATGAAAATAGAATGTAAACAAACTCATGTTAATCCAAGATTTATTCATGGAAAATCAATAGATTTTGTAGAAAGCGTAGAATGGAAAGGGAAGATAGTGACACTAAAACAAAATTTAAACAGTAAAGGATGTTTTAGAGTTTGTTGAATTCTTGTGACAGCTATAGAATACATTGCTCTGAAAACAGATAAAGTGAACAAAAAAAAAAAAGAGGGGGGGCAAAATTAAATATGCAGGTACTCTGTTTGCATGGGCAGATAAGTATGCAATTATTTGACAGCTAGTTATAAGTAAGGTGCTAAGAAATCCATAAAACAATGGATTTCTTGGGAAAGCATTTGACCAGCAAATACTGTCCACAAAGCATTGGCAAGCCCAAAACGCAACTTGAATGCTATGAAAAAGCAGCTACTAAAAATGATGATCTGACTTTGGCTCCAGTTGCTGGAATCTGGAAACGTGGAAAGAAAAAAAAAAATCACTCTATATTTTCTTCCATACACTCTTCCTGTAAGCAGTTTTTGTAGGGAAGGTAGAAAACTGAAAAAGGATAACAGAAGGCTGCCCAGAAAAGCCTTATTTTCAGATGAGTCTTGCACCGTGATAGTGCTTTCAATTAGTGAAGGAAAAAAGGCTTTTTGCACCAGTCTGCCTTGCACTCTTCTGTCTCCTTGCATGTGTCCAAGACTCTTTTTCTGCTGTGGAAACCTTAAGAGAAAGTGGACAATGGGAACACATGCTTCATTAATATTATCAGATCAATGGCCTTTTCAGTACAAAGGGAGTCATAAGTAACAGGGAACATGATAAACAAAACACGCCAAGACACCAGACTGATAGAGAAGTGACAAAAGCAATAGAAAAGCCCAGAACTCTGCAGCAACTAGCTGGCTTTACTGTTAAGAAAATCCAGGCATAATTCTGGGGAGGGTCAGCCTGTACTTTGATAGGAAGGGGAACACAAAATGAACACAAATACTAGGGAAATTTCAGAGGGGCCTGTGGGACTGTGCAAAACTTACTGAGAAATGTCCAGTATTGAAGAAACTGAGTGAATGAATTCAGGGCCAGTAACTGGAGGCAGATGGGGGTTGACAGGGTTGGTGCATCTGTGCCAGCAACTGGTGTGGGACTGCAGGTCCCATGGCCTCTGTGCCTGATGCCAGCAACTATTATAATTTATATAATTATATAAAATTATATTATATAATAACTGATCTGATCATGAGTCCTTGGATTGTTCTGTGGGGTTAAGGACAATTATGCACAGAAAATATTTATTAGTAGTGACTGCAAATAATTTTTCAGCTTTAGCAGCTAAAGAGAAGCAGATGGAATTTTTAATCATAGATACCCACCTTGCAAAGTTAGGTAGTCTATAGAAAGACCTCAAGGAAACTAAAACTGGCTAATTAAATGATTTCTATGTCTTTTCAAAATGTTTTTGAAAGGAATATTCATGTAAAATATAGATCTGTAACATGTTTATTTAGCAAATAATTTACAAACTAAAAATAATGAAACTATGAATTGCTGGATAATTTTATTGTATATGTCCTCTACAATTCTGTGACATTGTTTGTGAAATATTGATATTAAAGAGATTTACAACAGTACTGTGTTGGATTTTAGAAAGTTATAATAATAGTTTAAGCGTGGTTTGTGTGTTTGTTTTTTTTTTCAAAGATTTTGTCTTAACTGTGGGATTTATCTGCAAGTATAATTTGGGAGGATGGATGATGTTAATATTTGAACACTGGATTAGGTCACAGGAGAGTTTTTTCTTAACTTTTCCAGAGATCTTCAGTGTGACCTTAGACAAAATACTGAATCTCACAGCTTCAGTTCTTTTCTTTATCTGGCTAAAAAAAAAAAAAAAAAATTTTTTTTTGATCTGCAACCCTTATAGCTCTCAGCATTTAACGTATGAACAGCTTTACTGAAATAATTTCAAAACATTTTAATTATTTATTATGCTTACCTCTATTTCTTTGGTATCATGAACAGACTTTCAGTGGATTGTGTATTGTATGCAATTATAAAGTAAAATATTAAGATAAATCTTGTCATTCATTTTTCTGGAAAAAAACACTCTCCCTTTGAATGCTTCACTATATACACTTACACAAAATAAAAGCTGGAAGTACAGCACTGCCTGAAGACTTGCAAATCATATGTAAAGGGCAACAGAGTCATAAAACAAGTTTACAACTTGCCAAGTACTGCTTACAAGAAATAGTCTGCTGTTTGCGCTAGTTTGTCTTTGTACACACAGTGGTCATTGAATTGCAGGGAGAAAGAAATGACTGTTTGGACTACATTTGCAGTCAGTCCTAGTATACATGCAATTTTTTTCATACATGTAGGTTTTTTGTTGTTTTTTTGTTTGTTTGTTTGTTTTGTTTTTTGGTTTTGTATATTTAGCATATTATATGTTCAGTACAGGTAAATGTTTTCTGCAATCTAAAAAACAAGCAAACAAATAGTGTTATATCACTACTGCCATCCATCATTTTATCAAAGGTTAGTATTTTTCCCTTTTGTATCCATCGTTTTTAAATCACTTAGGATTTTCCTATCAAAATGGGGTTTTTGACCTGTGTACAGCATTTTCCGAGAAAACTTTTTAGATCCAGAAAATGATAACAATAATTCATCATCCACATAGAAATATATAATGTTCAGCAGCTAAGAACAGCATATCTGGATTAAGGCTGAAGGTTGAAAAAATGTTTACTGTGGATTTTTTCTATTTATAACTATAGGGTATATGCTCTTGTTTTATTTTCATGACATGATTTATCAATAAAAAGTAGTAATCTTTTACATTAAAAAAAAAAAAAAAGTAAGGTTAATTGGTAACCTTTGCTGTATCTCTCAAACAAAATTGACAATTTCATTCAGAAGAACACCACATTTTCTCATCTTCTTTATAAATTAGCAAAATATTTGTTTGAAGTCAGTGAGTATGTAACCACCTCAAAGCTAAGTATATGTTTAAGCATGGTCTTAACTTGCAGTAGAGTTTAGCATTTAAATAAATATTTTCTTGGATTTGGGAACTAAAATACACATAGCTCATAGAATGAACTGAAATTAATGATGAATATAATTATATATACACACAAGCATGCATATAAGGTATATACATACATACAAATATATATAGAGAGAGAGGCACACACTCATATATCAATGTGTATGAATTAAGTTGAATGGTAGGCCTGAGTGTCCAAAAGTCTTAGTTACAGCTGTTTTGCAAACTATTGTACAAACACAAATCCACATAATAAAATGGATATCAGTCTGAAAATGAACATTTTATTTCAATTTATTTTACACCATACCAGTTAAAAGTCATTCACTTACTATTGTTTCTTCCTAAAAGTTAAGCTTTAACCCTGAAAAAAAAAAAAAATATATATATATAAAATTCTGTATTAATACTTTGATTGAGAGCTCCCACAGAGTGTAGCTGAAGTGAGAACAAGTAGGTTTTGTAAAAATAGGATTTGATATGAATAAATAAAAGTAATTTCCAGGTAACTTGAATTAATTACTATATTTTAACACTGAGATTATACTTATGGTCACAGTATATAAAAGATACTTAACTGTGTATATGAATCAACATTTAGAATAACAAAACATAGGAAACTTTCCTACAGAGAGGGATATCGTGCCCTACTGTTATAATCATGAGCACAGTATGTGTGTCTCATTGCATCAACAAAATTTAACATACTATAAAACCCCACAGAGCAGAAATAATAAGCTTGAGAGAGAATGTAAATGATGAACATTAAATACTTTCAATTTTATAAAGAGGATATTGAAGTGCAACACAATCACATATACAAAGAGCAGAAAGATGTACAGATAAAAGCATTATATAGTCATCTGAATACTATTTTTGCTGTTATTTTTATATATTGGCTATATATATATATATATATATCCAATATATATATTGGCTATACATACAGACTGGGCAACGAGACGCTAGAGAGCAGCCCCGCAGAGAGGGATCTGGGGGTTGTGGTTAACAGCAAGCTGAATCTGAGCCAGCAGTGTGCCCTGGCAGCCAGGAGGGCCAACTGTAACCTGGGATGCATCAAGTACGGCATTGCTAGTCGGTCGAGGGAAGTGATTGTCTCGCTCTACTCTGCGCTGGTGTGGCCTCACCTCGAGTACTGTGTGCAGTTCTGGGCACCACAATACAAGAAGGACATTATACTGATGGAGAGCGTCCAGAGGAGGGAGACAAAGATGGTGAAGGGCCTAGAGGGGAAGACATATGAGGAGCGGCTGAGGTCACTGGGCCTGTTCAGCCTGGAGAAGAGGAGGCTGAGGGGGGACCTCATCACAGTCTACAACTTCCTCACGAGAGGGAGTGGAGAAGCAGGTGACCTATTCTCCGTTATCACCAGTGATAGAACCCACGGGAATGGTGTTAAGCTGAGGCAGGGGAAGTTTAGGCTGGACATCAGGAAGAGGTTCTTCACCAAGAGGGTGGTCGCACACTGGAACAGGCTCCCCAGTGAAGTAGTCACTGCATGAAGCCTGTCTGAATTTAAGAAGCGATTGGACTGTGCACTTAGGCATATGGTCTGAATTTTTGGGTAGACCTGTGCAGTGCCAGGAGTTGGACTTGATGATCCATATGGGTCCCTTCCAACTCGGGATATTCTATGATTTTGTGATTCTATGATTCTTTTGTAGCTACATAAAATGACGTTCTGAGCCTACCTCTGCATTTTGAGTCCCAATGCTAGGTTCAATATCATATCTGTCGAACATGCACTGTTTCATGACAGAAATTTACTAAAGGTGGTGTTTAGAATGGAGCAGTTTCTATGATCAAGGAAAAAATGAATGTGAGCACTTGTGTGTGTGTGTGTTTTAGAGCATTCTCAATGTAGATGGTCACAGCCTACTTCCATATATTTGATTTGCCTTGCTGCAGTGGGTTGCAACTGTACTAGCAAGTATGTACCAATCCATCTGCTCACTCACTTTCCCACAGTGGGATGGGGGAGAGAATTGGAAGTCTCTTCACTTGAGACAAAGCCAGTTTAATAAGCAAAGCTGCATGCACAAGCAAGACAGAATAAGAAAGCCTTACATGGTTTCAAATCAGCAGGGAGACCTCCAGCTACTTCCTGGAAAGCAGGACCCCTGCCTGTGCAATGGTCACCTGGAAATGCAAATACCATAACCATGAATGTCCCTGCTTCTCCCTCCTTTCCCTGAGCTTCTATTACTGAGCATGACATCATGCAGACAACAGTAAGTTGGGGGTAAGTGTTGATCTGCTGGAGGATGGGAAGGCCCTGCAGAGGGACCTGGACAGGTTGGATTGATGGGCAGAGGCCAATAGGATGAGGTTCAACATGACTAAGTGCCAGATCCTGCACTTTGGCCACAACAACCGTATGCAACGCTACAGGTTTGGGGCAGAGTGGCTCAAAAGCTGTGCAGAGGAAAGGGATCTGGGGGTGCTGATTGATGCTCACCTGAACATGAGCTGACAGTGTGCCCAGGTGACCAAGAAGGCCAACAGCATCCTGGCTTGTATCAGGAATAGTGTAGCCAGCAGCACCAGGGAGGGGATCATCCCCTTGTATTCTGCTCTGGTGAGGCCGCACCTCGAGTACTGTGTTCAGTTTTGGGCCTCTCAGTACAAGAAGGACATCGAGGCCCTGGAATGTGTCCAGAGAAGGGCTACGAAGCTGGTGAAGTGCCTGGAGCACAAGTCCTGTGAGGAGTGGCTGAGGGAACTGGGGTAGTTTAGTCTGGAGAAGTGAAGTTTATCCAAAAGGAATGCAGTTCATGTTCTTCAATAATTCAAGGCAAGAATCAAAGCAGATACCAGAGCACAGCTTCTAGAGGCATTTAATACGTTGCCAGCAGCTGTCACAGCAGAGCACAAATGGACCACGAATCTCTGCTGAAGTGATGATGTGCTTAGTGATGATGAGGAGGAGGATGCTCAGGGGAGACCTTATTGCTCTCTACAACTACCTGAAAGGAAGCTGTGGTGAGCTGGGGTTTGGCCTTTTCTCACAGATAACTAGTGATAGGACTAGAGGGAATGGCCTCAAGTTGTGCCAGGGGAGGTTTAGGTTGGAAATTAGGAGAAATTTCTTCTCAGAAAGAGTAGTCAGGCATTGGAACGGGTTGCCCAGGGAAGTGGTGGAGTCACTGTCCCTGGGGGTGTTTAAGGAGAGGCTGGACCTGGTGCTTAGGGACATGGTTTAGTGGGTGACATTGGTGTCAGGGGGATGGTTGGACCAGATGATCTTGGAGGTCTCTTCCAACCTTATTCTATGATTCTATGATTCTATAAGATATGGAATATACCTTTTGTCAATTCAGGTCAGCTGTCCCAGCTTTGCCTCCTCCCATTTTCATGTGCATCTCAAGCCTCCTTGCTGGGGCTGGGGCAGAATAATGGGGAGCAGAGTTGGAAAAAAGAGAAAACCTTGATGCTGTGCAGCAGCAGCCAAAACACTGGTATGTTATCAACACTGATATACCCACAAATCCGAAACACAAGAACATTCAGGTTGCTATGAAAAATGTAACTGCATTCCAGACAGTCTCTGTACACCAGAGTCTGGATTACAAAGTTTGGATCTTTCTAGAAATCCTCCACATCACATTCTACGGGAAATATGGTACTTGTTATGTGTTTGGAATTCCTGGAGTCCATATCCACTCACAGATCATCTTGGTAGACTGGATTTCTGAGAAATATAGAGATTTTCCATAAGATGACTTATTCAGGAAACATATATGTAAAGCCAAAACATTCAAGTGAGGTAAGGGTACTGCCACATATCACAATCAATGAAAGACATGGCTCTACTAATCTGTACACCGATCAACAGAAATGGTTGGCAGATGAAGTATATTGCTCAAGTTAAAATGCACATCCTTTTTAAGTATAAGTGATTCTTTTCTTCTCCTCTAAAAATGATGATTCAAATTCTATAGGCCATAGAATATATACCTGTGTATAAAAATATGCGTATATATATAATATTGAGTACACACATTTAGTGTATTATTCATGTTGTATGTTGTTTGTGGGAAAGAATGGGTAAAGTAGCTTCCTAGAGAATTAACACTGAAAAAAATCTGTTGTTTTTTTTTTTTTATATTAATTTTTGTACATCACTGTAAATCAGAATAATGTTTTACTTTTTTCAAAGTAATTCTATCTGTTCATTTTTTGTATGTCTTCAGTTAAGGCATATTTTCTTTATCTAAATTTTGTTTAGATACTATAATGCAATTTTCAAATACTTCAGATAATAGGGGAAATAATGCAGAATTTATTATTTCATTTCATTTATTTTATTTTTGTCTGGCTTTATCCTTGTAGCACTAGAAACCAACATCATGGATCTTGAGCTATTTCCAAGAAGAGGAGTATTTTAACATAGCTGTGTGATCAGGAGAAGTTGCAGGTTTTAAGATCCTTGAAAATTCATCATTAATCATCAGTTCTAATTTTTTTTGTTTCAGTGCAGCATATAATTTATTTTAAAAGACATTGAAAATTTTAATTCTACAGCATATTATAAGCTTACTTTCTAAATAACATAACCATTCTTAAGTTCCTTTTATACATGTCTTTATGTACAGAAGTACATATTAAACATCAGTATCAAAAGCAGGAGTCTTGTATTATCTCATGGAAGTTTGGATATTTCTTCAGAGGTAATTTTCAATTTCTTGGTGATTACATTTTGCAACAGCAGATTTTATGCTGTGCTTGTCTGAAGACAGTGTTAATTTTGCTAAAGACAGGGATAAAAAGCTAGATTTTTCATCTTTTATTCGGATAATTCTGTGTTTTGGCCCAAAGTTGAACTTTGGCCACAAAAATATATGTCTTTGCTGGTATATTAGAGTTCCTGACTGATATGATTCCTGAAATTGAGTTTCTGTAGCTTTATTGATCAGAAATTAGTCCAATTTTTGCAACACTTCCAGTAGACGTAGATGTCTCATACGACTTCATAAACACCAGCTCCCCTTTTCTTGGGCAGTACAGAGAAATGTATTTAAATATTTTATGTGGTGTTACAATTTCTCCACTAAATTGAAGAATAGCCTTAAGCATATGCCTAAACATATTGTCATCTTTGCAGTAGCTTTCATCACTTTCTTACACATTAAGATGAACATAAATGGGTCTTTTGGGGATGCACTCTAAAGTCCTCCATGTTTCATCTCTGAACCTGTGTAGTGTAGGAAACACATGAAAACCATGCATATAAAGTAACAAAAAATGATGGACACGATTAATATATTTTAATCTTGAAGTGAGAAGGAAAACAGATAACACATTACAAATCTAGTTTGAACTGAAATGAAAAAAATATTTTCTCTGTAACAATTTGTTCGGGTGCTTAGCTACTTGGTTTCATCCATCTATTTCCTGTAAACCCATTTGTGTGTTAAATGCAGTATATTGGATCAAGGATAATCTCTCATAATATTCATGGTCTGTAAGGGTTCATTCATAAAGTACATTGTGGTGAAGAACTCAGATGAAATACTCTATTTTTGGTTCTGATATGATCTGATTCTACAGGAAATATGCCTTAGAGCTTAGAGGAGGCTTAAGTGTATAAATGGATCCCTATTACTTTTTTGTTTGTTGAGAAAAAGGAACAAAACTGTTTCTTATAAGGCTGCTTTAAGTTTTATCCAGAACAAAGTACTGCTGCCACCAAGTTTGGTTTACAAAAAAAAAAAAAAAAAAAAAAAAAAAAAAGGAAGATTTTACACATCAATGTTTCAGATATTTACTAATCTCACTGGGAAATTTCCAGTCCTCTCTAATCTTCAATCCTCTTTCTACATTTCTTTCCTAATTCCTTCACCTTCCTTTTGACTATGAAGAACAATATGTCCACACAGCCTAACTATCAGTAAAACAGCAAATATTCTTTCCAGACTCACATTCACAGAAAACAAAAAAGAGAAGGAGATGATAGAAAGCTAATGAATTTAATTTTCTTTCCTCTGTCAAGGAGGTGATGTAATGCTCTCTTATTGATGGGTTATATGAGATAATTTTTCTGTATACAGACACCTGCATATCTACAACCTCACAAGACACCTGGTCCAGAAAGATAATAGTTCCTTCTTTAATTTGTTCAAAAATCTACATATTTTTGAAGAAGTTCACTTCTATGTTTTTCTGAATTGCCAAACAACACAATATGATTAAGATTTTTCTCTTTCTTTTCATATACCCCTCATTTTCTCCTGTTATTCTCATTCCTACATGCTTTTTCACCCAAAATGTTCTCCTTTCCTACTTTCCCTATATCCTTAATAAAAAAAAAAAATCTGTGCACTATCCCATTATTTCAGACACTTTTATTCAATACTTTTATTTCTCTATTTTAATCAAATTTTCTTGTCCCTTGCTTATTTGCTTCCCTGACTGTCAGCTGTAAAACCAAGCCCAGGTTCAGCTGTAAACCAAGTTCAGTTGAACAAAAATCACATCCTCTTCTATTAAAAAAACAACTACTTTATTACATAATCAAACCTTTCTTGTGAAACTTTAAAAAACAACAGATAGTTGTTGCTGACTACTGAAAGGACAAATCTTGTCCTCTGTTGTGTTAAGTATGTGAAAGTAGTTATTGATAATCAAAGTTCACCCTAGTGAATGTTCAAATGAAAAGAAAGTGGTCCACAGATACTTTTGAAAAATACCCTGCAAATAAAAACACTAATGTATTTGCTACTAGCACCTTGGAGAGAATTTGTTTAACACCAGAAGTTTAATGACTACCCTGTTCTAAGAAAGTATTGTGGACTGATGCTTTGAAACTGGCTTCATAATCGGTCAGAACACATTTGAAGAGGATTTTATTTACAAGGTTTAACCATCAATCTTGGCTTAAATCTGTAATCTCTGGTGGGTTGGTCATTTCTCCAGCAAAGAATTTCAGCACCAGCTGTTCAACGTTTGCCAAAGCTCTGTAAATTGATTGATCTCTCGCAGTTCACACCCTCAGGACATAGTTGGTCTATTGGTCCCTATATGTGACAATAAACGGATAAATCATGTCTTGGTTTCACACATTTTGGCATCCCAGCATGCACTGGAAGAAGAACAAGTGAAAGAATCTGGTTATTTATTAAAAAATAAATAAACAAAAAAAAATCCTGCAGATATTGACAATATCACTAACATTTTCAAAAAAAAAAAAAAAAAAAAGAGCAGCTTTGAATTCCTAATTCCTGAAGTGTAGAAAAAATATAATGTATTTTCTTACTATTTAACTTATCTTTGCCATATGAAATAAAAATTTATGTAGGATTCTTCCATTCTTGGTAGCACAAATGTTTTACGGAGCTAAAAGTGTTTTACATCCCTAAACCTTTCATTAAAAATCATCAGCAAAGTTAATAAGACGACTGTATTTCCCCATATTTAGAAACTGTTTGTTAACTTCTTCAACGTCAGAGAATTTTACCAGATGGCTTGGTTAGAGACAACAACAATTTTTGAATGGTTTCAGATATATTGGGAAGAGTATTACTCAGAATGTTCTTGCAGTCCATCTTCCTCAAAAAGAATTTATAGTTTCTGAAAAAGTTCTTTTTCTTTCTAAAATCATTTTCTGAGTGTTTTTTTTATAAAGGTTTATATTAAAAATTTCAGTAGTATTTTTCAATCTATCTGAAATAAAAAGTCACATAATATATTTCTGTGTTTCCAAAACAAACAATCAAACAACAAAAAAGAATAAAAGAACAAAACCTTTCAGAGAAAGAATTCTATGTAGCACCAAAAGGGGGAAAAAAGAAAGAAAAAAAAAAAAAACCTTCTTGAGGAAAGTGTAGAAGATGTAAACTTTAGAACGGGTAATGATACATTGCCATATGGTCAAAATTAGCTAGGAATGAGATAAAAATCAGCTAGACCAGATTAAAAAGAGGAAGCATTCCTTTCAGTGATCTGAAAATGCTAGGGCATGGAAAGGGCTTTACTTGATACCATTAAAAGAATCTTGTTTTCCTTCAGTCTCTCAAAGGAGAGAAAGCATAACAAAAGATTTAACAGTTTTCTAAATTGTGAATGTTAATGAAATAAAGATAACACAGCTGTTGCCATCAGATTAATGTCACATTAGTTCCAATTATGTGGAAATACCTAAACAAAGAACTGAAGATGATAGCCAATAGATTCAGCAGATTCCTGTTTATCAACTAGCTAATACATATATTTTTGACTCAGATTGTTCAGATACAAGGAAAAAAGAAAGATAAAATGTAAGAACACTTCTAAGTGACCATTACACGTTTAGACTCAATCCATTGCTACTGACATGAATAGCCAAATGTAGTGACAGGAAAATATTGTCTAAGAAAAGGAAACTAGCTCTCTCCTCTTTCCAGAGGACTGCAACATCTAATAGTGAAGCTCTAGACAAACATTTTTGAAAGGCAAGCTAGAGAACAGATGCTTAAAGGTCCTCTCAGCTTCCTGTTCCCTTGAAAAGCTTTTGCCATCCTCATACATTGCAATTGAATGTCAGAGATCTCTGAAGGGAAACATTTTTTTTAATACTTAAACCAAAGTTTCACAGTTCCCTTTCTGCAGAAGGCTGAATCCTTGAATCAGCATATCTTGCCTTAATCTATTATGCTTATTTTCAGGTGGAAGAGAAAAAGAACATGAATAGGGGAAAGGAATGACCTAAATTAAGGCAGAATGTTTTTAAAGTTGACTAGCTACATAGAAAATTTTGTCTGGAAGGATTTTAAGTGGGAAAAAAGAAGACTTACAGTCAGGTGTGCTTAGGTAGAACATATTTTCAATCCAGATGAGTGATTTAGAAAGATTAAAGAGAGACCTGAAAAAGATGATAGTACTTTTAAAACATGCTTCTTATTCAAAGAGTGCTTTCATAAGAGGAGTATTACCAACCACAATTTTTATTTCAGTTACAATATCTTTTCAACATGGATATGAGCACAAAGATCAGTGTTTACTGGTAGGAGAGGAAATGATTACAACTAAAGCTGATGTGTTGGGTTGAAATGACTGATTTGCAAGCTAATGCAAAAGACAACTGAATAAAAGTCTGTTATACTAGGAATAATTTTTTTATTTTTTTATTTTGTTTACCCTAAAGGTAAGTAAATAGCTGAGTTTCAAGGTCAAGGTGTTCTGTTTAAAAATTAATATATAAATGCATTCAGAAATCAGTTCTATATATGAATGGAAGCTTACCTTTTAAATTGTGCTTGCACAAATTCAATTGCAAGATTATTATACTTTATTTGTGCTAGTGTAACCAGCTGTTCCAACACTTAATACTGTTTCAAAAGCCAAGTCTGACACTTTGCTGCTTCAGCATCTCTAAACCGTGTTCTCTGAAGGAGTTTCCTTAAGTGCCTTCTCATAAAACTTAATTACAATTTAAAAGGAAGGCAAGGGCCTCTCTACCTACCGTCTAAACTGTTGACTTAAAAATAATTATCATGGTGTGGCTAATATTAAGTATTCCAAAATAGGAAATCACCAGGATTTCACTTTTCTAAGCATCACTGCATTCTCTCAGAGACAACAATGTGCAAATACTTTGATCAGCACTCTAGCAAAACATTTTTTTCTGAATACTGTTACCCCAATAGTCATTGCAATGAGGAAAAGAAAGATGATGCAAGAAGCAATTTTGGATCCAAATTCTTGGCTCCTCTCGTGTCCTTGTGATAGAAAACAGTGATTCTTTCTGTGAAAGGGAGATTCTTCATCTTTACAGAAGCTATTCATCTGGTGATAGGTAGGGAAAAATACTACAGCCATCTGTCCCTCACTCCTTCCCCCCCTCCTCCCCCCCTTCTTACTAAAAAAAAAAAAGTCCTTTTCTCAACCTACAAGTTCTTACATTTTCTTTTCAAGTTTCTCCTCCAAACTACCTTGGGGATGTGAACGAACAGTTGTCTGATGTTTAGCTGCCTGTTGGGTTAAGCCAAAAAATCAAGTACATTTTTGTTTTGAACCAGCACATTAAAAAAATGATCTCTTTTAAGCAATACAAATTATTCTGGAGCTTATATTTGGCTACACAAAATCCTGTCAATATAAACTTCTTATAATACTGAAACACTGATTTTTTTTTCAAGTATGTCATTAATACAAATTAAAAATAAAAAAAATATATATATTTTTTTGAAATATTTGGTGTTCTGAAACTATAGTAAATGCTTGAAATGCATCTATTTTCCAGCTGCTGTACTTGCTTTTGGTATTTATATTTGAAATATTTCTCACAGGTAAATCTTGAACCTGTTACCAGTGGAACCTAAAGTTTTAACATTGGACATCTACTGCAAATATGTTCTACAGTTACTTGTTCTCATAGTATATTGGGTATTTTGTAATAAATATATTAAACTTACTAGCATTCATTCTTTAAATTTGATTGGTTCAGTTGTTTTTACACACAAGCTATAATATACAGAGATGCTTAGAAAGTTCATGAATTTACTTTTTTCTTTTGTACTCATTTCTATGTGCATTATTATTTGTAGTAGGGTCCAGTCTTGCAAAAGGTAATGTAAGTTATTACCTTTACATACAGGTTACAGTTATATTCATTAGGACTTTCATAATCTTAAAGTTCATATGCAGACATATATCTTACTGCATTACAGAATCACAGAATCATCCAGGTTGGAAGAGATCTCCAAGATCACCTAGTCCAACCTCTGACCTAATACTAACAAGTCCTTCACTAAACCATATCACTAAGCTCAACATCTAAACGTCTCTTAAAGAGCTCCAGGGATGGTGACTCAACCACTTCCCTAGGCAGCCCATGCCAATGCCTAACAACCCTTTCAGTAAAGAAGTTCTTAATATCCAACCTAAACCTCCCCTTTAGGGCAACTTTAGGCGCAAATTTAGCCCATTCCCCCTCATTCTATCACCAGGCACGTGGGAGAATAGACCAATCCCCACCTTGCTACAGTATTTTAAATTCTAATAAGTGTGTTTTTTTGCAAACATCTGTCAGATTCAGTCCTACTATCTCCAAAGTCAGAATAATCTCCCAGTGGGTTTAATCACTTAATCCATCCTTACAGACAAAAAAGAAAAGAAAAAAAAATCTTTATTTTACCATAAATACATTTTATTTGATGTGGCAATCAGTAAGGAAGAATATATTTACAATGGTCTAAACTGTCCTCCAGCTCAGATACGATTATACTAATTCATAACCAAGGAAAGCTCAAAGTAACCTTTGAATAACATTATTTTTATAAGTTAAAATTTCTAACTTGTTTTGAAGTTTTCCCAAATTTTCATGACAATGATAACATATCTATCATTTATTCATTCACTTGTGTTTTAGCTTAATTTATCTGTCTTGAAAGGTATCTGAAATACTATAAAACAGTAATTATTTTATACCATTTAAACTATAAAAGTTGGCAATATTCTAAATATTTTCTCAGGACTTGGAGTAATATCCAATGAAAATGAGTATCTAGGCCTCCTAAACAGGCAAGCAAAAAAATCATACAGCAACTAGATAGAATTGTTTCTTTGCTTCTTACATCTTAAGCAGAAATTGAATTGAAAGCTTCTACCTTAGATGATACAAGATACCCTGGAGGACATAGCAAAGATTGTACTAGGCAATGTAAATACCCAAAATAATTCTTTACGGTATTCTTATTGCCTCCACTAGGAAAAAAAAAAATGGAAATAGCAATTGTTTAGAGGTCAGTATATGAGTATACAATTCCAACACCTAACCCACCACTTTACCTTATACATATCAGAAATATTTAAGTTTTACCTGTATAGCAAGCAAAACTTTGTTCTTCCAATACTGAGCACAGCTATCTTTCTGCAGTGTTGTATATGATGCTTTATTCTGGAAAACTGTTCAATGTCTTCCATCAGGAGTAAAAGGTTCATTTCCCACTGAAATCACTTTTCAGAATCCAATGTATTGCAATATTTTTTCCCTAATATTCATTAAAACACAACTAGAAGAATACACCTAACCCATCATCTGGAAATTGTTTGGAATATTCTATTACTTACAAATTAGTTTTGGCAATGAATTAAGATAATACCAGTGTATTCCACTGAGGAGTATTCAGTGTGAGTTTTAACACAATTTTTAATAACTATTTGCAGTGAAGACTGTCAAGGTCACATAGGTTCTACATACTATAGATGTTTGCTCATCATATTTCATGACACAGGGCATTAATCAAGCTAGGCAGTGTATTCTCAGCCCATTCAATATGGCTTCAAAGTAAATGAAGCTCAGTTGTGTTTTTTTTTGTAAAGGACTCGTGGTCTTAAATGCAAGTGAACAATAGATTTATTTTTTTTTCTAACTAGTTACTGTATGACATTGTTAGGCAACTTACCACTAATTCATCCATCCATTTTCATTATGAATTATGTGAGTTAAGGAATGCAGATATCTTCATTTAGAACTGCAAACTAGGGAAGTTCTAGTAACTTCATAATAACCACTAAAAAGACAAAGAAATATTTTTTAATATTTTACTGAAATGCCCTTGCTTAGTTTAAATCTTTTCAAATGGTTAGGGTCTCATCAAATAAGTGTAAACAAATCTGTTGAAACATATTCGTATCAAAAAAAAATGCAAAAGCAAATAAAAGAAGGAATAAAATTCCTTCAAGTATAAGTTTTATAAAATATTTAGAAAAACAAAACAACATTTACATGTAGCCAGATCTCTGATGTCACAAGACAAATTACCACTACAGCAAATAGTGACACTTTAATTGCAGCAAGTGATCATTGTTTACCTCTGTTTACTCCATGACCCACCAAATATTGCCTATCATACTAGCTAACCAGTAACTAGCATTTAGCAAATATAAACGTGCTGTAATTTCTAACTAAGCTGTATCTGTTGTAATTTGTATTTCTAATGCAAAAATACTACCTCAGTATCTCTCCTCTTTTTATAAATGTAATTTATAACTAACTATGCAGGTAAGCAGTTTTATTAAACAGGAGCAGCTATGTTTCTGAACTCAAAACCAAAACAAAATAGATACACTGATATGTGGATATAGCTAAAATATTTAATTCTTTTGTAGACAATGCAAAGTGCTGTTACACACATAAATTAATATTTTACAGAAGAATGTGAGCAACATTATCACCAAAAGGACAACAGTTTTCCACACAGAAGGCATCCAAGTAACAGAAAGCTAGAAAACAAAGAATGGGAGAAATGCAAGGTACTGCAAAAGTATGTTTTGACTAATAAATGAAGATGACTGGCAAAAAAAAATCAAGAAAAACAGTATCAGAAGCTGATAATAAGGTCCTGTTTTTGAGAGGGGAACAAAGAGAATAAAAATATCAAACATGAACAGGAAAGATGGAAACACCAAGAGGTGTATTGCTATTGATGAATTTAGTAAAGTTCAGTTTTACAGTTTAAAACTGTCCTTAACACACCCTCAACTTCTAAGTAGTCCAAGCACAGCAAGCTCTAATATGCCATTTATGCAGCACAGCCCATGTAATTGGCTGGATTTGGATTGGGGATCTAATTCTTTTATTTGGGACTGCCTCTGGCCCCTTATTCACACATGCTCCAGGCCAGCTTTACTCCAAATATAAATAACTCAAAATCCTTGTCCCAATCCACCATCTTTATCAGATTTTCTTAAATTCTGCTGCTAGTGACATTAGCAGTAGAAACACTACCAGGAGAATAGGATAGTTCTATTCCTTGCCCTTTTTCTCATCTCTTTGGGAATGCCAGTGACCCTCATACATGCATTGTTCCTCAGCCCTGAAAATATGCACCGAAATACAACATTCCATATCAACAATAATATACTTGCTAACTTGGAAAGTCTATGAGCTTAACACAAGACTGATACATTTAGAACACAAAGAACAACATCAATGTAAAGAAAAGAAATTAAAAAGTTCAAAAAACTGTTCAGCTACCTGTCCACAAACCACTAAGTTTATGTGGTGAGACCCTAAGAGCAATATTAGTCCTCATTACTGGAGGTTGAAGGAAACCGAATCAGATTTTTTCCTTATCCTTTTTCTTAAAAATAGTCAAAGTAAATTTAAAGAGGTCATGAAGAGTTTGGTACACAGGTCAGACCTTTAGCAAGTCACAGCTCTTTCCCTAAGATGTAACACACAGGATTATTTTCAGTATGCTTCTAAATATCAAGATTTAAAAATAAATAAATAGATAAATAAATTATTCAGTTAAGTAAAGAAAAAATGAAAGTGATCTTGCAGCAGAGCTTTCAACTTTATCCTAACTATCTTGTGAAATATTGCAATTTCCTAGACATGGGTTAAAGTAATGATGGAGATTTTATTTACTTTTCTGCCCATTAGTAGAATATTTCCAAATTCCTCTAAACAAAACAATGCTAAAACACAAGAACTTATATTTCTTATACTACAGTGACTGTGTGTATTACTCTTTAAAGACAGTCATGCATCATCCAGAAGATTGTCTCAGTAAGAGATATAATGATTTAACTGATGAATACTTAAGAGAAAATAATCTCACAACTTATTTTATTTCTCTAATGAAAATTTTTGGAAAGGAAAAACAGTGACCAAGCAACCACATTTTCTTTTTACCCAATTGGAAAACTTTTTTTTCAAGTCCATTCATAGAAGCAAAGGAAATGAAAAGCAACATAATATATCTAGAGAGGAAGAATTTCTTTCAGATGGGCTTTTATCCAAAAGCCACTTCCTTAAACCAGACCATGGAAGAAAAAATAAAGGGGGGGGGGGGGGGGGGTATAGGGGGGAGGGATTAGTATCAGTTCTATCTCTTGGTAATTAAATTATTTTCATTTGCGTGTGTTGAGGGGGGAATGCCTTGATTCTAATTCCATTCCTTTAAGCAAAACATATTTGAATGTGTTGCACAAAACATAGTAGTATGAACAGTACATAATGAGAAAAATCAGAAGCAATCCGATATTACAAGCATACCACATCTCACCTAACAAGTAAAACATGTGGGTCCAAATCATTTGGATGCAGAATAAAATAAAATGAAATAAGTATCCTAGCTGAGAAACCTAACCACTTGTCAAACCACAAAAAAATCTCCTATTATAAGGATGTTTGTCATGAACTAACCTGGTGAAAAGGTGAATCTGCTGTGACTTCTGACCACCTATTTCTCTCTTGACTTCTTAGAGTTGCTTGATGGAGCTGGTTGCAGTAGCTGTTTCACCTCCCATGGGACTGTCTTGTTCGCTTTTTTGCCCAGCCTAACTTCAAAGTATATATTTTACATTCTTCCTGGTGCAATTCTGTCAACATGTGAATCTTAACCACCTGGTACTAGCTTTGGGATGGGCCATTTACTTCCATAATTTTTAAGCTGGCTGGCAGGATATAAAACTAAGTTAACTTTTACAATTTGTACTTCAAATCTATGTTTAGGTGCTTTTTATTGCCTTTCTGAGTGCATGAATGTAACATTTTTTTTCCACACTTTTTTTTTCCTCTTTTTAATTTCATGTGAAATTATGTAGAAAAATTCACACAATTCACAAATGCTTTTGAACACTACATAAAAGCATGTTTGTGAATAAAATGATTGGGGAAAAAAATGCCAAATAGCCAGTTTTAAAATGACTGTAAGGTACAATATTCATACATTCAACATTTTTATGGTTAATACTCATTAGAAAGTCAGCATTAAATAACTGATTTGATCATTCAATCAAACGAGCTCTCATGGACTCCGAGCATTTTTTCTGTATCTGTGTTAAACTTGTGAATCATGGCTATAGTAGCAACTTCCACATGAGTTTTCTTTGCTTATTTCTTTGTTGGGAAACTCACTGTAGTACAATGTTGAGCTGCTATTGCTGTCATGGTGCTTCACCACAGTTCAAATCTCCCAGCTTTCACATAATCCTAAATGTGGAATCCATTCTAAATAGAGCAAGCAAAACTATGAGGTAGGCAGGTATGTTGAACTTATGGATAGTTGGAACCAAAGCAATTCTGTGTTTTAACAATGACAATTACATATAAAATTATATGCACTTAGGCAATTTACTTAAATGGAAAATCTTAACACAACAATTTGTGATCTAGACCATTATGACTGTCATTTTGGTTTCACTTTTAGAAAATTATTTCATAAAATATATTGTGCCAAGAATGTTCTTAAAAAAGACAATTATTTTAAAAATCTGTTTGATATAATGATATTAACATATCAGTATATGTGGATAAAGATGTATACGCAAAAAAAAAAAAATATTATTAGATACCCTCAGAAATATTGAACAAATAAACAAAATTCAGACATAACTACCATCATTTTACTATCAGAGCTCAAAGAAGTGACTTTTATTGCTATGAAATTAGCTGTGTGAAGGGGAAAAAATCAGCTGTAAAACCAAATGTAATTATTTAGAGAATATCATTCAATGGAAGGTATCAAAAGTTTATAAAGGTCACATATAGAACTCTAAAGTAATTCTCATCAACAATGGGCTTCCATATCACTTCACTGGTTTACAGTTTTTTTTCAGGTTCTATAACAAGGAACTAAAGTTGTATAAGAAAGCTCTGATAAAACTATTTTGGAGATCAGAAATATTTAACTTTGTAAATGTATGTTAATGAAAAAATAATAATCACACATTCTTACAATGTGCTACTGTTTATCATAGCTATAGATTTTGAAATTCAATCAAGTAATCAGAAGACTGATTTTAAATATATATAAATATATGAAAGACTGAAGTAATTAAGATTACAAAGTAAATGTGGATTCCTCTGTTTGTAGAGGCAGTTGTAGCATGTTGTAATAAATATAGAATATGCGCAGACACAGCCTTACACAGTCTTATGGCATACCAGTAAACCTTTGTTTACACCTAGACAAACCACTTATTCTATAAGTGAAATGAAAGGTGCATTAATACAAAGAAAATATGTTTGTTTGTTTTTCCTTAGAAAAAAACTCTTAAGAGATAAAAGTTAAAATAAATAAATAAATAAATAAATAAATGTTGCAGGAACAACTCTCTGTTGTAGGAACTGAGCAAACACTTAACTGCACTGCCTTTAAATTCAGAGTTCATTATTTCAATATTTTGTGTCCACGTCACAAACAGCTGCAGGTGCCAAGTGGGAAACAACACAGTTCTAAATTTTCCTTTCTGGAAAGCCAGCTAGCTCATTTCAGATCCTAGACCAACATGCAGACAATTTGAAGGATTCAGAGACATTGGCAGAGACATTGGGTACACACATAGGAAGGGCTGTAAACATTCCCTAACTCTTGGATGACTGTCCTGGTTTCAGATAGGATAGAGTTATTTTTCCTCCTAGTAGCTGGTGTGGTGCTATGTTTGGGATTTAGGATGAGAGTAATGTTGATATCACACTGATGTTTCAATCATTGCAGAGCAGTGCTTACACTAAGCCAAGGACTTTTCAGCTTTTCATGCTATCCTGCCAGTGAGCAGGCTGGGGGTACATCAGGAACTGGGAGGACAAGGAACAAGGACAGCTGACCCAAACTGGCCAAAGGCGTATTCCATACCATCTGACGCCCTGCTGAACAATTAATAAGGGAGGGCTGGCTAGGGTGGGGGGGTGGCTGCACAGGGGTAGGCTAGGCATCGGTCAGTGGGTGGTGAGCAAGTGCATTGTGCACCACTTGTTTATACACATTATTAGTAGTAATACTATTATCATTATTATTATTATTTTCCTTTCTTTTCTGTCCTAATAAACTGTCTTTATCTCAACCCACAGACTTTCATTTCTTTCTAATTCTCTACCCCATCCCAGAGAGGGAGGGGAGAGGGTGAGTGAACGGCTGTGTGGTGCTTAGCTGCCGGCCGGGTTAAATCACAACAGTCCTTTTGGCGCCCAACATGGGGCTCAAAGGGTTGAGATAACGACAGATCTGACCACAGTGTGTTAAAACAAAATTGGTATTAGACCTGCTTAATAGTTGCTAGTCACAATGTTGACTGCTTTGATCTCAGGTCAGCTGTGCCTGTTTTCCAAATTGAGTTATATAGCACATTACTTACTGTATGTGTTTCCAGTCATGCTGTTTATCCTTTCCAGGAGCTGGTTTATTATTATTTTACTGTACTGTATAACACTGGCTTATGATATGACAAAATTGCTAGTCATGAGACTAACCTGGTATATGTACTCAGCACTGCCATCAACTCTATACTTTGGAAACCATATCTCAGAAACTACTAACAATTACACCTATTGCCTTTTTCCTTCAGGAAGCCAATCTATGGAGGGGACAGGGGGAGATATTTTTTCCTACTTGTTCACTCTCCCTTTCTCCTTCACCCCACTTTTCTCCTCCGGGCTAGTTACGATAGCTCTTCAAGATTTTGAATATCCTTGGGATGTTCAGACCAGCATGTTGTTATTGTTATGTCTCCTGAATGCACTTCAAATTTTGTTTAAGGTTAAACAACTACTCAGGAATGCCATCCAGAGATCTGTCCTGAGGCAGGATAGTTGAGTGGCAGGGAGTGTGGGAGGATATGGGCAGGCATCTAGAGCAGTGGGCACCTCCAGTGCTTTGGAAATTCACCCCTGAACAGCTGCAAAATGCTAAAAAAAATGGTAGAATGCTTGAAAAAGGGGTGTCATCACTCTGGCAATTCCAAAGAGATACACAAACCACTGCAACGTGCTGGGGTCTGGCCTACGCCTATCAAGCTGCAATTAATGCCACTATAAGCCTAGTGAAAAACCCTGCGGCCACTCCAACTCCTGTAACAGGCCCAATGGCCACTCCAACCCCTGCAGCCACTCCAACCCCTAGGATGGTCCCTGCGGCCATTCCAGCCCCTGTGGCCACTCCAAGCCCTATAACAGGCCCAGCAGCCACTGCACCCCCAGCTGCCACTCCAACCCCTGTGACAGGCCCTGCAGCTGGGTCAGGGAAAAAAACTGTAGCAGTGCAAGTTGCTCCTGTAACCAATATGAAACAATGGATGAGAAAGTCACATCGTTTAGAACACAGAAGAACTCCTACTCAGACTGGGGAGGAAGACGACGACGAGATAGGCTACTCCACAGTGGGTGGGCCATCACCCAAAGGGGAAGATGAAGAGGAAGATATCATAAAAGCATCAATAACTACACGAGGCCTATCCCAGCATGAGCTACAAGATATGCGAAAGGATTTTGGTCGTTGTCCAACTGAGCACCTTGTCACTTGGCTGCTCCAGTGCAGGGACACCTGAGCCAATTGTGTGGAATTAGAGGGCAGGGAAGCCAGGCATCTGGGATCCCTTGCTAGGAATGCAGGCATTAACAAAGCAATTGGAAATGGAGCACAAATCTTCACCCTCTGGAGGCATCTCCTGTCAGGTGTGAAGGAAAGGTATCCCTTCAAGGAAGATCTTGTATGTCAACCAGGCATAATGGACTACCATGGAGAAGGGAATCCAGTACCTGAGGGAATTAGCTGTACGGGAGGTGATTTATGAGGACCTAGACAGTGACCAGCTATTCAAAGATCCAGATGAAGTCAAGTGTACATGACCCATGTGGCAGAAGTTTGTACGGAGTGCTCCATCATCATATGCCAACTAATTGGCAATAATGGCCTGGAAAGACCATGAGGAACCCACGGTGGATGAGTTGGCTAAACAACTTTGGCGGTACGAAGAATGTCTCTCTTCTTCCCTAGAGGCCTGCGTCTCGGCTGTGGAAAAACTTTCTGAAGAGTTTCACCAACTAAAAGATAATACTTTAGAGAAACTTTCTGAAGTTTCCAACCAACTTAGAGAGAATTCACTGTATCATGACAGCAATTAAAAAAAAAAAAAAAAACAGCTGGGGAAGATACATCAGGATATAACAGTCTCTTCTCTGTGTCCACCCAAGAAGGGACACAGTTTAGTGGGTGATTCTTAGAGGTCTTTTCCAACCTCAATGATTCTGGGGAGGCAGGGGTGGGGGGGTGGGGTTGAAAAAAAAAAGGGAAAATGGTACTGGGCTGACTAGGAAGTGTAGCAAACTAGAATCTGATGCTTCTGTGTTAATAGTGGATCAGAGAGCATAAGAAAACAATACACAGTCATACAGATGACACATTGTTAAAGACAAAATGGCTAAATTGAATTCTGTATTTAAAAAATAAATAAAAAAGGCTAAATTTAATCCTGTATTAAAATAATAATAATAATAATAAAGTCTAGATTTATCTATTTGTTTATGATTCTGTGAGTTTATGATTCTGTGAGTGGAATATATTGGCAGGAATTCAGATGAAGCAGCCTTTTATAGAGGTTTTAATGCTTTTTCAGTGAATTTGGGATCCTCAGGTTTTGCTCCTAGAGTGTTGGGATTTCTCTAGATCTACTGCAGGCGAAACAAACTAAAACCATAAGAATCAAAAGAAACGAAGAAAATGAAAACCTGATGACAGCTTCATCATTTGTCTTTGGCCAGATTCCACAAAGATGTAAGACCATCCAAATCATCATGACCAATGGGAAGGAAAACGTTTAAAACTTCTGTTCCACATGAAATAACAGGAGAGCAAAATATCCTCTCTCCTACCAAAACAAATACTATAATAAACTCAAAAAAAGGAACAAAAAATGAAACAAACAAAAAGTTTTGTTTTCTTACAAATAATTAAATGGGAATCTGAAATCTATATTTAAGTCCTACAATCTGCTGCCTTGAATTGTTTTCCTTTTTATCAGCCGTAAGTCACAAAGCAATACTGCCATCCACACACACAGAGCAGGAATCCAATAACTTGACATATGGTGGCAAGCTCATTTTCTCTCCCTTTTAGAGTACTGTGTCACCCATTAAGGTTGTAGAACTACACTGGAAGATGAAATTCAACACTCAAATACTCAATAAAGATCAAGAAAATATAATTTTATTATTTTTTAAATAATACATTTAAGTCAGGTCCATAAGACTTTTTCCAAGGCATGATTCATAGTTGCTGAATGTTTGTGACTGTTAATGCTTATGATTATCCATGTGTACTTAGCAGTACACTTGTTAGTGATATACTTCATTCTGTTTCTATTTGGGTACTTGGGATAATCTCATTCTTCCTATATGACACTTTGATTTCCTTCTCTGCACAGATAACATCTCCTATGAATGCGTTGCCAGCAGACTTTTAGTGCATCTTTATTATTTGTGTAAAGACTGACAAAAACATTCAGTGAAATTATTCACACTTATTTCCAAAGCTATAAAGCTGCATTAACATCCCTTTCCCTTTGTCAATTAAGAAATGTAACATTCCTTCTTCTGCAATAATTTAATCCCCCAAATCAAATTGGTTAGAGGAAATTAGATACTGACTAAAATCTGTACACTGATGCCATTTTGTCCTTCCATGGAAAGACACCACTATCCTTCATATGTGTATGACATAATTTATTCTCTTCCTGTGCTTAGTCAGACAATAATTCTGGAACTCTGAAACTATTTACCAGCAGTAAAAATTGTTATTATCTAAAACCATTCTGTTAACATTTTTTTTCTTCCCAAAAACATCAGTAAGGTATTTACTGCAATTGCAAATAATAAAGGTCCCGCTAGTCCTGTTGTAAATCATTATTATCATTCAGTTGCATGCAATCTTGATTAATGCAGAATCCATTCTATTCACGTAGCTGAGGTACACATGAAAACTAAATTTTACAAAATTTCTAACTTTATTAAAAAATAAAAACTTTCTCAGCCTGTAATGTCTGTTCTACGAGTCTCTTTATTCAAATGGAAATTGAGATATGATAGACCAGTAATTTCTAGAAGATATAACTAAGATTAAAACTGTTTGCACAGAATCCTATGTCACAAACCATTCAGGCTACCAAAATAAAAACAAAAATAATAATAATTTAAAACAGAAAAACCACATCTTGACTGACTGTTGCAAACTTATTAAAGGATTATGTGAATGGTTCTAGATCTTCTAATTTTTTTCTACTACATCGTAATGAAAATATGGCGTATTTATTTTTCTTCATAGCAAACCTTGTGAGGAAAATTAGTTCTGCATGTCAAAAATCTTTTGGAACTTTCGATCAGAATTACACGTTTCAACACTATAAAAATTTTTTTTTTTTTTGATGCTCTGAAATGACCCAAATAAGGTAGGTTTCAGTAAACTCAACATTAAATGCAATTCTTTCTTCATGGAGTAGGTAGAATCTCATGGAAGTTTTAGGATTGCAGTCTGACACCTTTTATTTTCACAGTGGTTTCATTTGATCCATGGTTGCTTTATACTTTTACAATAGTACACTAAACATAGGAAATCTGAGAGCAGGTGTCTACCAGACCAAAGCAAAAGGAGAAGCCCTAACTAAAGCTCTCCTATGGCAACAGTCCAGGAAGTGAACTCATTGCAACATTCTGTAGAAGTGATTAAAAGGAAAATATTATGCATATATTTAATTGAATTGAATTTCTACTAAATTCCTGAGTCCATAACATTTTTTCTTGTTTCCTTTTCCTAAAGAATATACATTGTGCCATGAACAAAAGTCCAGTTTACAGAAGCTTCATTTCTTCCGTTGGACTTTTAAGTTACGTTTCCTCCGTAACATTTTTTCATCTTTCTCATAGTTACTCGTGTTGTCTTCAACATCTGTATTTATATTCACATTTGAAAAACTGGACAATTGGAGAAAAAAGGTGCTCCCTTTGTTACTTCCATGATTTGTATCAGACCTTGTTAGCTCAAAAGGCAAATATACCACAAGACAGTAGTTTTATTTTCTGCAAATTAATAAGGGATCAATTAAAATCAAACTCTGCAGGAAGACCTCCAACTTTTTCTTCTTTTTTTTTTTTTTTTAAGAAAAAAACTTCTAATTGCTCCCTCTTTCTTTCCTACTGCTTTTATTGATATATTTATTAGGAGCAAATGTATATTTGAACACAAGCATAGAGATTCATGAAATGTCTCTTGAATAGTTTAATGAATACCAAGATTATGTTTGCAATTCCAAATCATACAAGATTAATTAGACTTGCCCTCCTTGTATTTTCTAGATTATTTACTCAGGTTTATAACTATGCCAGAAATAAATGAATAGGTATATTTTTTGGACAATAACTACATTTCCTTTTTTGCCAGAGAAAATGTGAGAGATCAAGGTGAAAAAAAAAAATTAGTCAGAAGCCATTCTGAGGGGATTCATCTGCAGGGAAAAAAAAAACAAATATGGCTACGTGGCATTAAATTATTTTAAATTATTATATTTAAAAAAAAAATAATTTCTCATTGATCCAATATGGTATCATAGAACTCAGGAGGTCAGCAGCCATATACATGGGTGCATAGCTAACCACCTCATCAAAACAGTAATGACATATAAGTCTCCTTTTGAAAGTTTAATTTCTTTCTGAAAACAAGAACATAGAGTAGTGTGACTCAATTTTTCCCCCATTTGAGTAGTCCTTTGAAATTCAAATCTTTAATGAAAAAAAAAAGGGGGGGGGGGTAGATGATCCCAAAAAGTAGCATTTGGTAAATGCCATTTTTGCTTAAAGAAACAAATTTATTCTTGTATTTTAGAATTCAGAATATTACACATCTAAAATAACAAGATGAAAATTGTTATATATTATACGAGACTGTCTAGCTTTTCCTTTAATACACTTGTGGACATAATAGGAAGTAATGGGGTTATTCACAGCTGCTATTTTAATTATTTGCCTAAATTAAAGGCTTATTCTTCCTACATTCTCTCTACATAGTAATCCTGGTTAACCAAGGCAAGAAGCACTACCAGGATGAGGCAAAAAAAAAAAAAAAAAAGTGTGAGAGAGAGAGAGAGAGAGAGAGATCATAGAAAACATACATAAATTAAGTTATAAAGTAGATTATAGGGACACACACTACAAGCAAGGAAGGGGGTTGTGTTATAGGAGTGGGTTGCGCTTGATGCCTATGCAGGGCTGGCAGCTGGAGCACAGGGCAAGGTAGGTCTGGGTTAAGCAATCACCCAGGTAGTCCACCTACAGGCATTCAGGATTTGGTTTAACTCTTTCAGGAGAGGTGAATTTATCCTTTCTTTATTAATCACACTAAGTATTTGTGGAAAATAGGCCATTGACTTACTACCCTAAAATAACATATCTAAAGTTGATGATGTGAGTATCCCAACAGAGATGCAAAGCCAAAAGGTCTGTATTTTATATCTAAACTATATTTCAGTCTTAAATGATTAATTAAACAAACTACAAGTGCTTTTAAAGCTAATACAAACAGTTCCTCTTTATTTAACATTTTGTTTATGAAGTTATGGAAGCCAACTACTTAATTTCTCAGAGCGGTCACTCTACAGGCATACATTTACACTCACAATTCTGGCAAAACACCAAGCACAATAGGAAGAAAAAAAAACTGTTATAATCTAATTAAAATCTATAATGTCTTATCAAAATACAAACAATGCCAACACACACAGTCAAAACTAGTACAGAAAAACTCTAGTATCATTATCACAGTATCCTTAAAATTGTTCTGTAAGAAGACTTGATAATATTTGCTCTTTCCCTTTAGCACTATATTTACCTCTCCATTGTGTCTCTGGGTCCTGAGGATTGATAGCACCAGTTTTCCTCACACAGGGAAATGGTGGAAGGTTATCAGCATCCTAAGTTTTTTATTGGAGGTGTTCACAGACCTGCTGCTGAAACAGGTGAGGCACTAGTCACCCAGCCACTTGCTTTCAAACAAGCTAACTCAGCTGGAGACATGGGAAGCCTGAGACCTTGCAATACTGATCCTGAGACCTTGCAATGCCAGATCAGTGTAAAACCCACAGCTCCTTATTAGTAATGAAAAAATCATATTATCAAGTACGTAATGAAGCATCATCTTGCTTTGATCTATCTGAGTGGTGGGATCTTTTTTCCAAAAAAAAAAAAAAAAGTAATAAAAAAATACTTTAGTCCTGTGGTTACAGGTGATCAGAATTCATCAAGAGAGACAGGTCTTCACAAGAACAGACATCTGTTTTGATGGAGATTTATCAGATCAAAGAGTACTTTCTTTGAGAGTGGGAGGAGAAATCAACCTACTAGAAAAAAAAAAAAAATCATCCGGAAGTTAAGTAAGACCTATATAATAGATTTTGATTGTTTTCTCAAAACCCTATTGCTTTCCTGTAAGAAAATCTAAGAAGTTTTGCTTAAAAAAAATGCAAAAACAAAAACAAAACAAAAAAACAGGCACAGTATTCATGTGCTATTCATGTGTGTTGGCTGCTTAGAAACTACTTCACAGTGGATCTTGAAAGGTGTAATCATACATAATATATACAGTACTCCTGGCAATGACCACCTAGTAAGGGGGCTGGAAACCTCGGTAACAAACTACAGTATAGTCACTGATAATCACTGATGTCATATCAGAGTGGGATGCTGAGCACAACTCAGAAGAGGCTATCAGTGCATAATTAATTAATTGTTCACTATTATTTTGCAACTTTATCAACAAATCAAGAATTTGTAATGAAAATTTTTGAGCAATGCTCACTAAAAATAAAATCTCAAGCTTTTTCATTTACCTTACTTCTTTCCCTGTCATTCATCTTTGTTTCTTATTTATTTATGGTTTTGTTTTTGTTTTTGTTTTTGTTTGTGTTTGGTTTAGTTTGGTTTGTTTGTTTTTGCAATGAAATCATTCAACTGCATCGTCTCTACTTGTAATCTGACACTGAAAAACTTAATATCATGAACATAAAATCCATAAATGTATTTAGAATAAAAAGATTTATAGTTTGGGAAGAATTAACAGGTGACTTTTATTTATATAACAATGGAGAAATACTATATTTTTAGCTTTAAAAAAAAAATCTTATTAATCTATGGTCATAAAACTTTGAAAAAATGTATAACTACTCTGTGAGGTAGAGTAAGTTTGACAATATTACAGTCCTGAATTTTATTTCTTTTAAACAAATAGTGTTATAATTCAGGAAGAAAAACAGTGATGTTAGAAAATGAAGGGTGTGCAGTATTTATAAGGCATAGTGTTTTGTTTGTTAACCTTTGACAGAGAAAACGGAGGCTATGACTGCAAATTCAAAGCTCAGAGAAAAACATATTATCTCTGAAATGAGATGATATGAAGACTAGCTCCTGAAAGAGAGCTTCCTTCAGAAAGGAAAACCGTGTTCTGCAAAATCTCTTTTCATTCCTTCTTCCTCTTCTGAGAATGCTTTAGTGGCTTTTATGGTGTTCTTTACTTGCACCATAACAGCTGGCTTTGAAGTGAAAATTACTTAAAACTTCAGCATATCACACTCAATGTCATGTCTGTAAATACAAGAATTATATTTCCAAGACAATAAATATACTACCTACATTTTCAATTAAGCCAATAACTGTTGTGTATCCATAGGATATATATGGTAAAATTGGACCAACCTAGTAGTTACTGCATACCAACAAAAGCGCTTTGTGACAATTAAGGTTGGAGGATGTTGTTCTCTGACTTAAAACTTAAGCTGGAAACCAGTGAGCTGGATGCCTATAGTGAAGAAAGGTGAGCTATGCTGACTCTGATTTTTCTTGTAGTTGCTCTAATGGATATCCCATACACTATAGGAAGATGTGTTTCAAACATTCTTTTTTTTTTTTTCTGTATAGTATTGACTTGAGATCTAATGTCAAATTATGTCTTACAATATAAGTGAGTTTATGAGAATCAGCAAAACCTTGGCTTACCCATGACGTGATTTTTTTTTCTGCACCATTAGCACAGCTTACATCAAGAGAAAATTTACTGTGATGAGAAAGATTGTTTTGTCACTGAACAATCAATTGTATGCTTGGCTTTTAGATCAGTTCTTCACTGTGTTTCAGACCAACTACATTTATGCGTAATGCAGAATGATGACCTTTTGTTAAGCAAATGTGAGATGTTGTTTCTTTCTGTGGAGTTTCTGAACAAATATTTGTGATTTTAGTTATGCAAATTTGCTTATTTATGTGAACTTGTTTCGGTATCCCTACCTCTCTTTCAAGGAATTGAGTATTTGTTAGGAAATACAGATATTTATTTTTTTTCTGATAAATACACTTCCAGACACATTTCACATAATTCTGTTCTGTTACTTAGGTTACTCTATCTATTTTTTTAACCTCAGATAAAACATATATCAAAGGGTGGGACTTTTTTGTTTGTGTATTTTTCTATATGTGTATTTAATAATAAAATACACAGCTGTAATCATGTTGAGAATTTCAAAGACAAGAAACTAGGGATTATTGAAAATCCACACACACACTTTTTAATGGAAAATGCTTGCTTTAAACTGAAGATGTTTCCAACTTTACTTTAAAAGCAGTGGCTTAAAATCTTTTTTCATTTTATAGTAAATGTGTTCTTTCCTCTTTTATGAAAAAATGAAAATTCCAGAGAAAATAGACTTTTTTGGATTTGAGTCTCAGTCTGATCTTATGCCTAAAAATATACAGTTTGATGTCATAAAATTATTTGGTCAGTATTATGTCAAACTAAGAATCTGAGATTCTGTATTCCTGTTTTGATGGCAGCCAGTAGATGACTTTTAGAGAAAGAAGGAGGAATAAGAACAGTATAGGATGATCTTTCACCTAGCATACTGTCCTAGCCTTTGGTAATCATCAGGTTACCATCTTCCAAAGCCAGAAATAGTACCGAGTTTCTTTTAGTTGCCATCGGTGTTTGAGTATTTTGTCATAACCTTTTTAAACCAATTCCATGTGTGTTATATATTTTTAATACATATACATATAAAGCAGTGTATAACATACTTATATACACACACAATCATCAACAATAATTTAATGGAGTACTATATAAGAATGTATATTTTATATATCTAACTAGCTCATTTGTACTGTTTTGAAGGAAAGCCAATCCTGTCAATACTTTATTTTCTTGCAAAGACAAAGATGTAAGGGAGCTTTTAAGGAGGAGACATGGAGTAAGATTCCTATTTGTCAGTCGTGCAGTTATGAAAATCACAGTGCTAGTGAAAAGACTAGGAAAAATAAAAGAATAGGAAAATAGAAAAAGGAAGTCAGGGGAAAGAGTTTACAGATAGGCTATGTGTTCTGAATATGAGAATGCATTACGTCTTTTTGTTTGTTTTGTTTTAATCTTTATACTTTAGGCTACCACTAGCTATTGCTCAACAAATAATGCTATCCTTTATCCCCTATCCTATTCTTCCTCATTTTTTTCTTCTCCATACTAAACCACCCTAACTGACATACTTTCTAGAAGATATTCTATAAATCTTATCATCATTTTCACTTCTACCTATATACTTCCAGAGATGGAGTGACCAGAACTTTAAGTAATGCTACGAAGTAATCAACAAACTTTGACTTTTTATTAGTATTTTTTTTAATTTTAGCATTAATATGGCATTTTTCTCCCAATTCAAATATTTCATACATTGTTTTTTGGGCAGTCTTCTTATTGTATCTGTGGAAATTAATTTTCATGACTGAATTTTTCTTTTTTTTCTAAAAGTTGAAGTTTTGCCAGTTTGCTTTTCTATGCTGAGGTACTAGGGTTTCTTTATTTATTCTGGAAAGAGACATTTGTTAGGAACATACTTCTGTTTCAATTTGTTCATTTTGACCTTTTCTGCACTTTGAAAAGTATTGTCTGTAGTCCAACAGCTGTTCATCTGCCCCCGATACATGAAAGGGCATTGTAAACCCAATTGTGGATATGGTCCAGAAAGTTTCATGACAAAATTATAAAATACTGCTCACTTCAGCAGTTATACTTGTAGTGACTGAGATTATCTGTGCTGCAATTATTTGGAAAGAGCCTGTCTTTCTTGAAATGCAATACTAGGAAATCTATATGTGGTATTTATATTGTTCCTGTTAAAGCAAAATAAAATCACCTCACGATCATTAATGTTATCATCCTCAAAGTACCCAACATAGACCAGGAAATATTATTACAGCTTTGTGTACCATACAGATAAAAGAGACCAGATACAGAAAAAATAAATCTCTGAGAAATTTTTAGGTGTACAAAAATGTAAAATAGGACAAATGAATTTACTAGAGCATGATATCACATGTGGCAAGATTTTGAATGTTGGCAATGGTCTGGTGGAGCTCTATCCAGTGGAGCAAAGCCATACACATACAGAAACAAATACATTGGACTGAGGATGCCTAAGCCTGAAGTACCTATTTGGTCAGATAGAACTGAGTTTCTGTCTGTTCATTGGTGGTCGTTTGGTTTGGTTTGTCTTGGTTTGGTTTGGTTTGGTTTAAGAAGACAGGAAGAAGAAGAGGCGGAGATTGCTTTTATACACTTTTTCTACAGTTGCAGGAATCAACTCAAAAAAAAGAAAAAGCAGACTCTGGCTTTACTTTTTTTGGAGGTAAATTCTCCAAGAGCATACTCTAACTACTAGACTATTGTCTGAGCCTTCATTGCTATGAGACAGGTACAAACTTAAAATGCCTTCTGACTCATAGTATCTAAATGTCTTGTTATTTTAAATCACCCTCTGGGTCTCAAATGACTATCTTATACTTTAGATGCCTAAGTGCATTTTTGGATCTTACTACTATTATTTATTGATTTCAATGGCACTTAAATGCATTGGTGCTTTTGAAAATCCCATTCATGCCCTATCTGTATTTTTAGGAAGCTATTGCTTTTAAAACCCATCACACAGCAAAAATCTGAACTTGGATTAGGTGAATCACAGGCTGGCCAATCTAATCAATGATGTGAACTTCCTTGCTAACCATGAATCTCTTAATGTACACACAGCAAAATAATAAAAATCTATTCTGAAAGTCTGAATTAGTACATATTCTTGATTACATACGTCTCAGTGAACTGAAAGATAAGTTGACAAAACTATTTTGCAGTGTATATCCCATTTTTATTTGCAGAGATTTTATTTCCTATTCAATGCTATTATTTCTTTCCATATGTGTGTGTGTGTGTGTGTATATATATATATATATTTCCTGTGGACCTCATAGGCACAATCTAGAAGTTAAACTAATGCAAAAAAATTTTATTTATTCCCCTTTGTGTGAGTACAAAGGCTCCTTTTTATTTAAAGCATTTACAGGAGAGTGACAATATTTTAGGATGAAAAATGCATTATTTACTGTACAGATTATAATTAAAAATATTTTTTTTCTATTACAAAAATATTCTGGACATGTTGAGGTTATACCTGAAGCATTCAGCTTTCAGTTATGAGAATTTCTCTGTCAGAAAACAAAAATAGAAATAAGGCAGCAATAACAAACACAAAAAATCTCAGAGTGATTTCAGCTATTCTGTAATAGTAGCATTTCAAAAAGGAAAAAAAAAAGGATAAATACTGAGCCACAAAACATACAAGAACACTATACACAGATGTAATCTTGAAATCATTGTGTGACTTTATAGTTAGTTTGCAAATAGGTTTCTTTAATAAAGAACATAAATATATAAAAATATTAATAAAAAAACATTTTTACAAAGTTGTAAAATTATTATTTTGGGTGGAACTATTTTACAAAAAAAAAAAAAAATTTATTGTTCATTTTGCCTTTAAAATAAGTTTGATATCTTGATTTAGACATCATTATTTCTCCCAGTACACCTAACGAAATAGAAAAGATTTCAGTTCAGTGTCTTAAACAAACAAACAAAAAAGTTCTGCTACACTCTCTAAGATGAGATACCATGCTCACAGAAAGTTTAGAATATTTGTGAATTCTTATTTAATATCCTTTTTTTTTTTTTCTTCCTAAAACTAAATGTTTAAAAGGTGGTTAGTCAAAATCTTTGCTGCAGTTTTCATGCTGTCACTCCAGCAGCTGGTACAGGCTTCTCAACATCTGATGGGGATGTTGATCTATCCAGCTTGAGCAGAGGCTGTGATGCCCTAGTGAGACTGGCAGCACCAAAACAGGTTCTCTCTGCTGCTGTTTCCTCTTTTTTTATCTGCAAGGTGACCCTGAAATTCTGACGTGGAACAGATTCTTACAGAATGTAAATGTCAGGCATCAATACCTCTAATATTACCATAATTGATACTTGATTTTCAAAACAAAAACATTGTTTTTGAAGCTGTGAAGACAACTAAAACTTTCCTTACATATTGGCAAATAATAATAAAAATAATTAATAATAATAATAAGTGTGCACATATCATTTGGGTAAAATACTCATAGTTTATCTTTGTCACTTTTTTGGCTTTCAGCCTTGATCCTGCATCATATTCTATCCAGCTCAGTTCTTCGGTAGCTCTGTTTTGTAGCATAAATAATGTTTTTGCATAGTTGGTGTAGGATTGTCAATAGCTTCTCATGGTCCTAATTCTATCTATATATTCCAGATCTCCATAGTACTGGTTTCTATGAGCAAACACAGCAAGATAATCACCAGTTCCCAGATCCTCAGACACAAAGTAAAGCAAAACATATTCTTTTCTCAGATAACTACAGCCAGTGCATCATGATCAAACACTAAGAGGTGATTCTCTGTCTGAAGAAACTAACCAGGTGAGTTAGGATTTTGCTTGTTTGTTTGTTTGTTTTGTGGTGAAATTAGTTACTTTATTGAATATCCATACTGAATGGTGAATACCTTTAACAGTTCACAGTCAAGTGTGCTGTGTTTATTTTATGTTAATGGCAGGTATACTTAATCAAATCCATAAAAATAAGATGTGACTTTTCTATGTTCAGATGGTATTTTCAGTGCTACTTGAAGAAGTGTCATTGTGGTGAGGTCAGGAGATATAATGCTTTTGTGTTTTTCCAGTCAGTGATTACTGTGACTGTGACAAACCATTTACAAGATTTCTTTCTTCAGTCCAATAGAAAATCAAAGCTAATTTGTAGAAAACAGCTTTGTATGGCTGACCATAGATTTTTATCTTTACGGAAAATCTTAAATTACATTTGAAGATGAACAGATCAACAGGTTTCCAAACATCTTTTATCACAGAATGGTTAAGGCTAGGAGGGACTTTTGGAGGTCTTTTGGTTCACCCTCCCTGATCAAGCAGGATACCCAGAGCAGGCTGCCCAGGAAAAGAGATCTTCACACAGTAGAACAGTCTGTCTCAAAATAGGATGCTAAAAACATCGTTTAATGTTAATTCTGTATTGTGAATCACAAATGAAGAACATTTCTACTTGTAAATTCCATTTGTGTTGAAAATAAAATTAGAAAAATTATTTTTATTCCCTTTACATCTCTTTATATTTTCTGAGTAGCCTGACAAATTCTTGATTTAACACTTTACAGAGCCAGTAGGAGGGGAAATAATGACATTAAATAATTAATCAAGGAACTCTATCAGAGGAAATCTTACCAGGATTTTGTGCAGGGTGCGGGAAAACACTTCATTTTAAGTCCTCTGTGTTTGTATGTCAATCTGTTTTTTGGTCTCTAGTTAGGATGACAGAAAAAACGTACTCATAATCCAGAGAGATGAACATGTTATCTAGATGTAACAATTTGGAGGAGACATAAGATGATCCTGAATAACATTTTAAAGGATATTAAGGCAGACATCTTAAGTGGTGTATGTAGATTCATAAAGAAGAAAATGACTGAGCCCTCAGTGATGACATTCACCTGAGATACATTAATTATAGATTTCTTGTCAGTCAGGATTAATGTATGTTTAAGCGTAGTATAAAATGAAGTAGGTTGAATGAAGGTGGGGAAAAAACAAAAGGTAGTTTTATGCTGAACAATGGGCAGCATAAGAGAGAACAAAACCTTTCTGTGACTATACCAGCTGCATTATATTTTCCTTCCTCTACAACAAAACAAATGCTGACTTTTTGTAACATAAGGACATAAATAGTAGAGAAGTCATAGACTACTTACCCACTTCCAATAATGTAGGCAAAATAAAGAAGCATATGACAACAAATGTTCTTTTCCTGCTGTTATTCACTGTCTGGGTCAAGCACCTGGCTTGTAAACACTAAGTAGTACCTTATGTCTCACTTAACTAAGCAGACATATACAAACCAAACCACATGTTGGCTTACAAGAAGGTAAAAGAGCTGTCTAGACATTTATTCTGTCCATTCTGCATGTCCGTCTTACACTGTTGCCACTTTATTTTCTTCAAGCCTTGGCTTGCTACACGATACTTCAGTGAAAAAGAATTAAAATACAAATCATGTACCCCTCTGTTTTTGACATAACCTCTTAAAGTGACATAAGTTAACAGATTTATCTGTGGCAAAGAGCACTCTTGAAAATAAATTACAATTTATGCCCACAGGTCATAAGGACACTTTGTCTCCCTGTGCAAAATACAGAGATGACACAATGACAATTATCTCTGTGGGGCTTCTCTAACAACTTGTTTCTAATGGAGAACAATATATTATATGTCCATAACAATACACTAAACTGACTGCAGGTTCCCAGAAAATCTTTTTTAAAAGGGTGATACTCTCATCACACAATACACTACAGGCTCTAAAATTACCCACGTTAAGTTTTTATGCAATTAAATTAGAATAGATTAGATGTCACTCGTGAGTTATCTCCTGTTCTTCTACAGTAATTCATTTAATTGCCCTCAATGATCAACTCTGAGGTTTCTCATCTCTGGTGAATTTGTTCTACCCAGGAGCAGAGTTTGCAGGAGATATATCAATTCTGAACACTTTTCTTCAGTTCACTCCAGGTTCTCAGGTGACTACATGAGTAAACACGCAAGAGGATTCAGCAAAAGTCACCAAAAACCATCACTAAGACAATTTTTAAAATATCCTTTCTTTACAGTTTATGATTCACTTCTACTTTGGCAGTAAAGCATGTCTTTAAATTTATTTCTTACTAGGCTACTTTCGATCAAGTGACATCCAGTTAAAAGCACCATAGCTAGCTACAATGATGCATTTAGCACCTGATATTTAAAGTTTGAAAGTGGAAGAAATATAGAATTAACAGCAATATATTTTGTAGGCAAAATATATGGCAATATTACTAAGAGGATGAGTTAGTAGTTGAAATCCCTCTAATCAGTGTGCATGAGGATCATACTGATATTTGTTTTTCTTTTTAAATAATATTTAAAGAAGACAAGCATCAGGAAGAAGAAACTATTTGAAAGTGAAAGGCATACAGATTCTGATAAGAAGATATTAATTTAATGTAGTAAAACTTTTTTTTCCCTCCACCATTATTGTGTGCATGTGTGCAGGTACTGTTTTGGGGGGGGGGGGGGGGGGGGCGGAGAGAAATGCTTGTGTAATTTTTAGACAGCATCAACACTTTTGTTTAGAAAATCAAGCCCACCTATGTTTGAAAAATGGTTATTTTAAAATATTTCCTATCGAAATTTGTTTTACTGTTTTGACAGAAGCATTTTTCTAATTTTTTTTCCAAAGCAGAAACAGAAAAATCTCCAAATATCACCTTTTTTCCTAATATGTGTGTTGGTCAGCAAGTTTAAAAATCGTAGGAATAAAACAAATAATGGATAGAGAAGGACATAAGAACTTTTTTTTTTTTCCCCTGGGTGTTGAGAGTTACTTCAATTAAAAAAAAAAAAATATCTATTAAGCAAGATAATTCAGAATTGCATCTCAATTTTGTCAATACCTCTAAAATGGAGGTTTCACAACACTCTTCAGAAATCTGTCAGCTCTTCCCAGAAGCAGAGTACTAATAATTTTTTTCTTCAGCTAAGCTGTTGTATTCAAGAATTTAAACATTTTAATTTATGCCTAAGTAGTTATCTAAAGACAAGAATGGGTAGAGTCAGATTATTCATACATGAATATTCATCAGGGCAATGATCTCTGGATTTAAACTCAGGACCTATGTATAAGGAAGATACTCTGGCAGTTAAAGCTAGGCCTCTAAACAAAGAAAAAGTATTGCTTTGGAGCACATGAATTAATTTGCAATAGATGTCGTATTATTTCATTCTAAAATTAGCGATCCCAAAGTTTAGCTAATGAGAGAGACACTTAGATGCAGAAATACCTCCAGTCAGAAAAGCAACTTAAGAACACCACATTACTTGGAAAACAAGTTTGGAAAGTTAGTTGAAATGCAACCTATATTGGTCAAGAAAAAGGCTCTAAAAATACATAAAAGGTCAATTGATTATTTATTTTTCTAAAACAAATGTTACTGGTAAATATCAACATATAAACTTAAAGAAGATATAAAAAATAATGGACACATTAAAAATATTTTTTATATATTGAAATTTTATTACAGAAAACACTTAATCCTCAGACTGAAATGATCAATTCTCTATTATCTATGTGGAACAAGTTACAGCTTAGATATCAACATTACTTTCTGCTTGTCATGTGGTAACACTTCAATAAGGGATCAGAACTTTTTGATACTGGGTTTGGAAATCAAATATAAAGGACAAATTTTCACTGCCCCCAACATTTACACAGTGCTATTAGTCTACTCTTAAGACAGCAAAATGGTCATCTATATCTTCTCTTGCTTAAGAGACTAAAACGTGCTTTTGGAGATGTTCCTAAATATATATATATATATATTTACATATGAACTTTATGCTCATAGTTTAATATCAAAAGCCATCATGATGTAAAGCATTAATATAAAATAACTTCTCTCTGCTTGTGTTGATTACCAAGATGTTGACAAGCTACTTTTGTATCTGCCTTTGTTATCTTGGATTGCTTACTATCATTTCTCACCCCTCAAACTTTATGCCAGAGGTGTTACAATTTCTCCTCTTATTGCCCTGGTAAAACTGACATTAAGGCATATGGCCTAACTTTAGCTGAGAACAATGTGCTCCACCAAATTCACAAAAGCAGTCATGTGCCAATAGCCTGTCTAGGTACAGCTGTCTTCCTGGGTGACTGCCTTGTGCATTGGATAGCTGCTACAGCACAATATTTCAAGTAAAAATAGGTTAAATATAAACTGTAAAATTCTAATAAGGAAAATGGTGCATATCTTCCAGAGTACATTATATTAAAATTAACCTAATAGCTGCTGAATCCAGATATTTCTGAGACAATAAAATAACTGATCTGGTTTTGGATTAATTGACCATTTCCTTGTTGAGAAACAAGTGGAGATACTGTATGGTTGCTTGCATTTAGTGCTTAGTCACTACGGCAATATTATAAGTGAGGCAACACAGTATTGCAGTGCTCCTACAAATTCAATTTTATAAATCTGATAACTTAAAACAAGACTTTCTACAAAGACATAAGACTTTTCTTTCCTGTTCCCATATTTATTTTATTTTTAATGGTGTAATGACTACTTCAAAATAAGATCAACTTTGAGGAATTTATACGTAAAGAAAGTTGTTTCTCAGATAGCTCATTATTCAGAAGAGGGAGAGGGAGAGGAGAGAGGAGGGGAGGGGAGGGGAGGGGAGGGGAGGGGAGGGGAGGGGAGGGGAAATCTGAGAGACAAAAATAAACAGCTAAATTTGTGAGAATGCATCTTTTCAATAAATGAAGCATATACTGAAAAGAATATCCAGAGCACAATAAAGTTGTATCAACTTCACCTTCTTGACCCTTAAAGAAAAAAAAAGTACCCTAAAAGCAAATGTGTAGAAGCCTTGTAGTAATGCACCATCTACATACATATGATTAATGGCTGTAGTGTGTAAGTTGCAAATGACAGTGTCTGCTTAATGGAGATGAGTAGACACACATACTCAGTTCACTTTGAAATGATTTGTGCTTTGCTGAGTAAAGGTTGAGAACAAATGTTTTATTTAAAGCTGAGAGGAAAAACAAAACAAAAAAACAACAACAAAAAAAAGCAATCCAGTTAATTAATGTATTATTGTATTATTTTCCAGGACAGTACTTAAGTGAAAGAATATTGGTCAATACATAGCAATTCTTAATTAATTACACTTAGCTCCAAATGATGGCAGATCTTTTATAAAAGAGTATGCAGACAAATGACCTAATAGTCATTTATATTGAAAACTATTAAAGAGTTACTGCATCAGTGCTTGGAAAGTGTAGAAAGTAGACAGCTGTGTACAAATGTAGGAATATATTTACATCTTTTGACTCTGTTTTATTCAGTGTAACATGATACTCTGAATCACACTGTAAGCAATAAAACCTCCTCTCTCAAGAATTCATTCCCATGAAATGACACTTATAACAGATGGGGATAGAAATAATATTTTAAATACAGAACAAATATTTACAGCTCTGAGTATATCATGGGCATCCATTGAAACTCAGCCTGCAGTAAGACAAGAAAACATTCTTACTGATGTGATATTTCAGTGTTTGAAGAAAGCATGTCTTCTCTCTTGTTACTTTTATGATTTGGCATATGATGTCACCTGATTCCAAGTCTAATTAATAATAAAAAATGCTTCCTTTCTGTCCTTTAAGTTGAATACAGGTTCTTAATAAAATTATAAAGCCATAGTAAAGACTTAACACTTTAGTCTATCTTTTATAAATATAGGAATTTTTTCTTAATTTGTACCAGTCTATAAATTATACAGGACATATTGCTTGGGTCTTTGTATGACTGAATTTTAAAGGAAGCAAACAATGAGTTTATTTTTTCCCTAAAACATTGTTTCAGTTATTTAGATAGACCACGTCAATCTTTTTTTATATATCCATTATATACATTAGTTTTGTCTACCTGTACAATAAACTTTATTACAGATACTAAGTAGTGTGGTTTGAGGGTAAAATGATGTTAAATATTTGTGATTAGATGATTTACATGTATGTGTACATTAGAACTGCCAAAGTTAATCTGACTGGACTTTTCTGTGGTGTTATTCTACAGTTGTGCCTTCTATATAATTTCTTTTAAAGTTTCCCAGTTCTCTTGATCACTGTTTCTTCTCCCTTACATGTTCAAATCATCTCTTCAAGTCCATCTCTTGGCTCTCCATTTCAAGCCAATTTCTTGAAAAGCTAAACTCTTCAGCAGTCACATACAGTTCCTGCTCAAAGGCCACTGACAAGAATTTTTTCTCATGAGATTCATCAGATTGCCTGCTTCTTTTCATTTGGCTGTAAAGAACACACCCTCTATGTCAACCCATTTTAAAAAAAAAAAAAAGTTACAAAAATGTTGAAAGGACAAGTGCTATGAAAAATACCTGTTGAATTAAAATAAAAATTTACAATCACTTCTCTAAGATCTATAAACATTTTTAAATGATGAACAACTGTTTCTGTGAACAACATAGAAAACAACTGTCAAAAACATAATTTTAAATGATTATCTGTATAATATTTTAGAATAAAACTTGTTAACCTGCTAAGAAGCATTAGCTGCTCTATTCCCAGCAAAGCAGCCATCTTTGCAGTGTAATAACATCAAAGAATTTATTTCTTAACAACATCAGTTTCAAATTTTTTTCTTTAAAATTCATAGGCAGATTATTCATCATTAACTCAATGATAATCTAATTGTAGACAACTTATGACAGCAGCAATATAAAAGCAAGGGGTTTTTTTTTTTGTTCTGTTTTTTTGTTTTGTTTTTCTTCATGAAAGGAAAAAGCTTGACATTCCTACAGGTAAATAAAGTAAAAATTGAAATAAAAGATTTGTTTTCAAAAATGGTTAAAAAAAAAAAAAAAAAGATTTTGATTAATTAATTGCTTTCCAAAAGCAAGAAGAAAAAAAAATGAAAAGAGGAAGACATTCTTTGCATTAACATGAAGTGATCTGCACTTTCATCCAGAACATTGTATGTTTTTTGTGACTTATTCCATAGTTTAGCTATGTTGACTATAATTATCAGTGAAGATTTACTCTTTCATGTCAAGTATTCATTCCTTACATTCAACATGAGCATTTTGAAATATTCATTTGTTCTTATTTCATGAAGAAATATAATGTATTTGTGAAAAACAGTGTAGAAGGTGTACACTATATTGGTGTATAGAGTTCCTTGTGCCAGAACTAAAAATAACCTTCAGTAAAATGTCCAAAAATTCAAAACATTTTAATAAAAGACTGAACATGTAAATACTTCTAAGAAAAATTAAAAATATGAAATATACCAAAAATAACTAGTTTTAAAGGGAGATTTATGAATATAAATTAGAGATTTATGAATATAAATCCATAGTCCATGAATGAACAGAAACTATGGAACTGTAGGTTTTCCACAGAAGCTAAGAAAATCTCAATAAATAATTTATCAGGGAAAAGGCAATTACTGTAGATTAAGTGGAACCAAAATTGTTAAGACCTAATAACAGAAACTAAAAGAAACTAACTCCTTTAAAATGTTGACAAATTTATGGATTTAAATTTAGTCCCTCTATAGGAAGAGAATATTCCTAGGACAGCTGTCAATAGTATTATAGTAGAATAGTACAGGAGATTTAGAAAAAACATAAAGACAGAAAATAAAAAATAAAAAACAAAAAACAGTAGTGGCAGTAGTACCCACACGCAGGTTAGACAGTTTCTGGATATTACATTTACAGGAGATAACATAGAGAGGAAATTGTTTGTATTCTGTAAGTGATCTCACTTGGAGCAACTACTCTGACAAAAACATAATTTGTTCCTGTTTCAGCACTGACCTACATCTGGCACTTCATGTAAATGTTGAATAAACAATTTACAGTAGTGTTCACAAAATGTCCACACTGGCCCTTTACACAAATGAAGGGCCAAAACCAACAGAAAGTCCATTATGGTAACAGAACTTCGTAAGGTAAAACTGCATTAAAATGGAAAATCTTTTAAAAAAAGAAAATAAAGAGATCCACTAACAGGGTGGAAAGTTTACATGCAGCATAGCAATTTTTTCAAGTTATAATGTTTAAAATGCAAAGCAAGCATGTACTACTTTTCTAGAGAACTCTCTAAAATGACAGAGAAAAAAAACAAAACCATAAAAAAGCAACGCACTATATTTCAGTAGTTAATGACTAAAAAAAAAAAAATGTATTTCAATAAACTGAGACTTAAACCAAATAAAATGAATTGAAAGGAGCATAATTTCTTTTATGTGACAAATCACAAAAAGACGAGCCAAAAATGACTTTGAGGAACACCTTAGTAAGGACATAAAAAACAATAGTTAAACCTTTTCAAACACATTAATAGCAGGATTGCCTTCCAGAGAGTCAACGAGGCTGACAGATGATAAAGATGTAGAAGGAACTCTCAGAAAAGACAAAATCATACCACAGCAGAAATATAATACTTTGCCTCAGTGACCACCACTGAGGAGACATGATACACTGATAACAGAGGCTTTTTACAACAGATAACTCTAAGGAATTTTCTGAAACCAGTGAGTTAGTAGAAGACATTTTAAAATAGGTTAACAAATCGAAGAATAATACTTTGCAAAGACCAGACAGTTTTTGTACAGGAACCCTAAAGGCACTCACACACAGAACAGCTGAAGTAATAACTGTGATATATAATGTATTGCTTGAATTAGTCTTAGTATTGGGAGGACAGAAGGTGACCAACAAAACCACAATTTAAAACATATATATATATGTATATATAAGGCTGATCTTGAGAACCACAGATACTTTAGTTTGATTTCTCTGCCAGGCAAATTATGGAGTCTGTAGTGAATGATACATTGCCTAGGCACATACACCACATTTATTTTAGCAGGCTGTACAGCACAACAGAATTAGATTTGTAGAGTAAGCAATTCATCCTGCATACCCGAATCAGTATTTTGAGTGGTTTGGACTCTTTTATTTTGGACTAGCTCTAGTCTGGTGAAAAGAACACGTTAGCATCATTAATGCATTAGGATTATGCTAGAGTATAATTTATGGGTTAGTTTATCCAAAAGGAATGCAGTTCATGTTCTTCAATAATTCAAGGCAAGAATCAAAGCAGATACCAGAGCACAGCTTCTAGAGGCATTTAATACATTGCCAGCAGTTGTCACAGCAGAGCACAAATGGACCACGAATCTCTGCTGAAGTGATGATGTGCTTAGTGATGATGAGGAGGAGGATGCTCGGGGGAGACCTTATTGCTCTCTACAACTACCTGAAAGGAAGCTGTGGTGAGCTGGGGTTTGGCCTTTTCTCACAGATAACTAGTGATAGGACTAGAGGGAATGGCCTCAAGTTGTGCCAGGGGAGGTTTAGGTTGGAAATTAGGAGAAATTTCTTCTCAGAAAGAGTAGTCAGGCATTGGAACGGGTTGCCCAGGGAAGTGGTGGAGTCACTGTCCCTGGGGGTGTTTAAGGAGAGGCTGGACCTGGTGCTTAGGGACATGGTTTAGTGGGTGACATTGGTGTCAGGGGGATGGTTGGACCAGATGATCTTGAAGGTCTTTTCCAACCTTAATAATTCCATGGTTCTATGATGGTCTCCAACGTGGGCTAGAGCAGCTGTCTCTACAGCAACAGACACCTTGTCCTGGGCAAAAATTCTGGTGCCTTGTGCCTCTTTCTGGGGCTGGGGGCAGCAATGTTCTTACAGTGGGAGGTGTGCTTCAGCTGCAACACTGAGTCATCTGGCAAAGAAGCTACAGGAAGAAGTGAGCGGACACCACCACTTCAGGGAAGATGAACGGTGGTGTCTTCAGGTCTTCATAAAATCCCAACAGCACTGGGAGCCCAAGCCTCACTTTACAAGGGAAGACTCATGAAGAAGAAAAGGTGCTTGGAAACAGTACGGATCTACCAGGGACAAGAACATGCCTGACCAATCTAATTGCCTTCTCTGATCAAATGCATAGATCTGTGCATGGAGGGCAGCCATTTACTTCATCTCCAAGGGATATTCTGTGAAATTTTTGAAGACTGATTCAGTGTTTTCACAATGGTGCATGATAGAAGGATTAGAGACAATAGGCATCAATGGAAACAAGTGAGGCCGTACTTGAATATAAGGGAAACTTTTTTACTTTCAAGAACTGGAAGAAGTTGGCCAAAAACACAATGCAGTCTCCACTGTTGACAGTTTTCAAGATCAGACTGGATCAAGTGCCAATCTCATGGCTAACCTTGCTTTGAGCAGGATATTGGACTACAGGCCTCTTCAGGTCCCTTCCCATCTTAATAATTCTATAATTCTAATTAGCAATAATTAGGAGATGGACCTGAAAAGTACGTACTGGTCTGAACTAAAATGTTAATGATGTAGTTGCATCCCATAGATATGTAAAGCATACTGAAGTACTGCTAATTTCCAGAGTTCTTTGAAATTATCATAAAACATTCAGCTGAAGGTAATCATGCTGCAATTGTGCACATGGATTTCCAAAAAAAAAAAAAAAAAGCTTGGACATTATCCTTCAACAAAGTCTTTGATAGGAAAAAAAAAAAGTGTGGTCATTTAATGATTAAAATATTTTGAAGGTAAGAAACAAAGGATTGAAATAGGCAGTTAGTTTTCTTATACAAGATCAGCAACATATATCTGTGCTACGGACCCTGATGTGAAGATATTATGATCTTGCAAAAGAAATACGTAAATGCTACTACCAAAATATTAAAGTTAATCAGTGTAATGCTAGCATTAAAAACAATTGGATAATGGAAGAGCAGGGGAAATTCAGTATTGATAGAAGCAAGATAAAGTATATTTAGAAAAACAACACTATACACAAATAGTGGTGTATCTTAAATCTATCATTAAAAGTCAGGAAACAAATCTTAGAGAGACTTTGGATCATGTTCTGAAATTGTCAGTGACAGTTGGAAGCAGTAGTAGAATGTTCAAAAGGAAATGGAACCAAAAAATACAGCAGCATAATTTTACCATTATATTAATCTTTGATGCAACTTGATCTTCAATATGGTCCAAGTCTAGTTTCCGCATTTCCAAAAGCACTAGAAAAAAAAATAGAGGGAACAGTGACAAAATGATCACTGAAATGGAAATGCATTTCTGGGATTACCTCAAATGGAAGTGGAAAAGGTAAGGGATGTCATATTAGGGGAGACTTAAAAGACTTTGTATGTTAATCTGGAAAAAGACAACTTCTTTCTCAAAAGAAGCTGTAATAGAGGTCTAAAAATATGATGTATGGTATGAAAAAGCTGAATAGGAAAATATATATTATTTAAACTTAAAAAGTAGGTAGCAATCAGTGTATCAAACAGTGTAATAAAATGAAACAATAAGAAATACCTTTTCACCTGCTAGCTATCGTAAAGTTTAGGATAGCAGCAACACCTTGAAACTTTCCAACTAAAAAGTACTTTAAATGGGATTAAAAGCATTTATGGAAGATAACTTTCTGTAAGAAGTTTCTGTAAGACCTATGAAATCAGAAGGTCCAAGCAAAAATATTCAGCCCTGAAACAGAAAAAACTCTGGTTGCAAGAAGTTAAGAGGTATTTCAAGGGGAAAAGCATCTACTTTATGGGAATCATTCTTATTTCCCTTTCTTAAGAATTTAAATTGTTACCAGAGACTTACACGGCTGATTATATTTAAAAAATAATAATAATAAAAAAATAAAGCTAATGGCTATTTTGCATAATATTAAGACTTCATACAAATCTAGTACATTTATAAGTGTAAAATTGCACGTGTAAATTTAGAGAGTATTAATATATTAATGTGATTAGTAGTCTTTAATAATGATGTCGGTTAAGCCAACAACACAAATGTGATTTTGAGTCTTGATTCGGACAAATTATTATTTCTTATGTTAACAATGTCTTTGGTTCCTTATCTTAGAAAAAAGATCAGCATACTAGCCATCTTCTGCAAATTGTCTCACTGCTTACTGCTGCTGGCAACCCAACGAATATTTTTGGAAGTATTTTTTGGAACCCTTGAGACGATGTAGGTTCATGTAAACCTTGTCCTTAGTTATTACATGGGTAAAATCATTTCTACTGCATATCACTTTCTGTTCTCCTGCTCTCTTGCAGTAACTCTGAGATGAGATACCACACAGATAACTAGCTATCTGTGCTAAATGATTGATCAGCACAAAGGCATTAGTGACTTTGCAGCCCTGCAGGATAGCAATGCATCTCTGTACCTAATGCCTGCTTAATGGACCACAGGACATCTGTAAATCTTTTTACTGACATATTTTGAGAAGGCCACCCTAGTGTTGAGCAGCAATGAAGGTGGTCTTACTGGGAACAGACTTTTTATTTGCCTACTGGAAAACAAAATACGATACATACAATATCTCTTTGAAGTGACTGTTGATGTTTCTCAATACCTACAGAGAAGATTAAATTAGTGACCATGGGATGTGTTTGTTGTTGTTGTTGTTGTTGTTTTGTTGTTATTGTTGTTTTTTCCTCAGCTGGAAATAAAACATGCAGAACATTTTTCCCTACAAAGAAATCTCCCAAAGATTCTCCTTTCTCTTGGGAATATGTGCGAAGGGATATACTTATAAATTGACTACATATTTCTTCTTGGTGTGTGTATATCTAATATGCACAGCAAGCTTGATAACATAATTTTTATCTACCAACAATTTTTACACAATTTTAATATTACCTCCCCTAGCCAATCTATAACAGCAGACCTGCATGTTTTCATGCAAATCCTGAGAATCCTCCCATTTCAAAGGCCAAGACGGGAGACTTCACAGAATCCTGAGCTCAGGAGAGCCTTCTCTAACCCATGTGATCTACTTTCTTTTGGAAAATATCAGTCATTCTCATATTTTCATAGACTCTAGAGCTTACTTCTTAATACTCTGATCATTTTCTCTTATCCTCTGTTCCATTAATTTCCTTTCTCCTCCTTTTTTCTTTGCCATTTCTCTGCCTGTAAAAGGAGCTGGAAGGATTTTATCAGGTGCTGGCAATACTCAGAAATGTTCTGACTAAAATGTACTTTAACATGTCTGATGACTATAAATTACATATAGCTTTCCAAAATATCATTCATAATCTAGAAAACTAATTACTTGGTCATATGTCTCCTTATTCTCCTTTTTCGCTTCTTATTTAAAATCTATAGGGTTTTGGTTTTTGTTTTGTTGGTGTTGTTTTTGTGTGCTGTTTTTTTTTAATTTTTATTTAAAAAAACAAATGCCTCTTGTCTGTATACAGATACAGGTTATCTGACCTCACTAAGATCATAATTTTAATCAGGTGTTATTTGCAATTATATTAAATTGTAAGGATTTTAGTAGGCAGAATAAAGGAGGCAGCAATATATCCTAAGTAGCTGGGACAAGAATAATTTTCTTTACTTGTCTGGAAGTACCTCACAAAAAAAAAAAAACAACTATAACAATAATTATTACAATGGTTAAAAGCAAATATGGAAGCATGGAAGATTAAGATTCATTAAATACTTAGTTTCATAACATAAATAAATGAATCGCCTCTCCTGAAACTGCCGGTACACAAAATAGATGCCAGGTGTCATGTAAAACAAGAAAAGAACTTTATGTTTGGGGGCGGGGGGGGGGGGGGGGGGGGGTGGCCTTTTACAAAAATAACATTTGTGAAGCAGAATAATAACATGGAGGGGAAAGACCAAGATGAATTCAGTTGGCCAAGGGCAGATTGACTATATCGGATAAAAGCAAAGCAATAAATTTAACAGTAGACAAAGAAAGATTAAAGATTACTACCTGTAAGGAAGATAAGATGAGGATAGCCTGCGGAAAGGTGGGAAGTACGAACTAGAACATGTTCATATTCAATCCACAAATATACGTTCTGTGAAATGCATGGTTTCATGCTCAACAGAGAGAAAATAGTAATACCACAGGATAGGAACTGGGAATGAGACGGTAAATACAAAAATGACACTTATAAATGGGAAAATATTAACAGCAATAAATTAAATTCTGATTTAGAATAGGAAGATTATGATGATTATTATTATAATAATAACAATAATAAGATAATAAGAATAAGCAACTAATAGTGGAAGGTGTAGATAAGTGTAAAAGCTGTCAGTATCACAAGGGCTCCACCAAAACTATACTTCAGTAATAGAGATACCTAATGCCAGAAAGATTATGGCAAAATTTATCAGTCCATTTGAATGGAATGGAAATGAATATTTGCTGACAATAGACAGCTATATACAATACTTTGCAGCAATAAAACTGGATGATAATAAGGGCAAAGCCATCGCTTAGTTCTCAGAATTGTTTTGTATCATGGACTTTCAGCTTAAATCAAAACAAAATATGGGCCACAACTTAATGATGAAAAATTCCACAGATGTGCACAGGTTTAGCAAATACATATATAAATGTCATCAAACCAACAGCTCAGTGGAAAATAAATAAATAAATAAGCTGAAAGAAATAGCTGTGAATATATTGAAGAATACCAGACTAAGTAGTGTTAATAAACTCAAGACAATGAAAGATGTAAAATACATGTCTGAAGGTGAATTAGAATGAAATACAGATGAGTTTACAAAAAGTAGATGTTGGTGGAAACATTTCATTTTTTACAAAAAAAAAAAATTTAAACTTATTTTACTCAAAGGAAGCAGATCTAATCCACCTGCAATTTGGTATAAGATCAGATTTGGTATCATTAAAAACGTTAATACCTAAACTCTGTCAGATAAATAGAGCAAGCTTATGTCATTCAAGAAATGTCTACAGAAACGCAGGAAAATTATTTTTTTCTGTTAAAAAATGTTGCATTTAATTATATTACTGTGGGTTTCTGAGTTTCACCTTTAACTTCAGATCTATATAGAAGCACTTTTATATAAATATATATATATTAAAGTACATGATTAGATTAAATACACCAATACATCTACAAGAATTTAATATAGAATACATATATAAAATAATTGCATATGAATCTGACTTTTTTTTCACTTTTTTGCATTTTCACTGCTGATTGTCATTCTTTTTAATCAACATTCATTACAAGGAAACAACGTAGAATTAGATTTTCGGATAAAATATTTCCATCCTTCAGAGGGACCTCAACAGGCTGGAGGGCTGGGCCGAGAGGAACATCAAGGCGTTTAACAAATGCAAGTGCAGGGTCCTCCACCTAGGGAGGAATAACTCCAAGCACCAGTACAGGCTGGAGGCTGACCTGCTGGAGAACAGCTCTGCAGAGAGGGACCTGGGAGTCCTGGTAAGCAGCAGACTGACATGAGTCAGCAATGTGCTCTCGTGGACAAGAAGACCAACGGTATCCTGGGATGCATTCAGAAGTGTTGCCAGCAGGCCAAGGCAGGTGATCCTCTCCCTCTTCTTGGCCCTGGTGAGGCCACATGTGGAGTACTGTGTCCTGTCCTGGGCTTCCCAGTACAAGAGGGACACGGAACTACTGGAGTGAGTTCAGAGGAGGGCTATGAAGATGGTTAGGGGACTGGAGTACCTGTCCTACAAGGACAGGCTGAGAGAGCTGAGCCTGTTTAGCTTGGAAAAGAGAAGACTGAGGGGAGATCTCATCAATGGATATAAATATTTGAAGGGAGAGTGTCAAGAGGATGGAACCATTCTCTTTTCAGTTGTGCCCAGTGACATGATGAGAGGCAATGGGCACAAACTGAAGCATAGGAAGTTCTGGCTGAATATGAGAGGGCACTTCTTTACTGCGAGGATGACAGAGCACTGGAACAAGCTACCCATAGAGGCTGTGGAGTCTCCTTCTCTTGAGATGTTTAAAACCTGCCTAGATGCCATCCTGCACAATGTGCTCTTCGGCACGGGGGGTTGGACTAAGTGATCTTCAGAAGTCCCTTCCAACCTCAGCCATTCTGTGATTTTGTGGTCCTCTTCTGCATATTGTCCATTTATATATATAAATAAATAAAATTAATATATCCAAAATCAAGTTAATATCTTCCTTACATTTTACAGACCAAAAGAGGGCATTTTGTGAAGCCTGATAGAAAATTTGTTCATGAATGTTTAGAAAATTCTCGTCAACTCTCTTTTTTTGGCAAATGCGAAAGTGCATTAGTAATGTCAATATAATGAGTCAAAAAGAGAACTTAAAAAAAATATATATATATATATATATAATGTGAAAGACATTGAAAAAGGAGCAGATATTCCAGCCTCTGGCCTATATATTTTTCCTACAAATCCTCTTTGTTCATTCTAAGTACATCAGGTGGCTACACTGACAATCTTTTCAGGTTCTTGAAATTAAAAGCTTTTTCAGTTTTAATCATTATTATCGCTTAATACTGAATACTCTCTAGTTCATCTGTAACCTGCTTACTAAGGGGACAAAATTGAACATATATGAGCACACATTTTTACCCTATTATTCTTTGGTTTCATGTTTTACACGTGTTTTTTTTTTTCCTACTATGTTAGTCAATTGACTTGATATGTTCAGTCTAATGCCAATATGCATATCCCGAGATGACACAACTAAATCCTCTGCATGACTATTCAAACAATGCCCTTTACATTACTTTTCCTCTACCAGCTTTAATTTTCTTCTATGGTTCTTATTCACTAATCTCTATTAGGTCTCTTTGGAGTTTCTCAGTCCTCTTCTCAATTACAATTGTAAATGGTTTATTTTCCCAGTACCAGTGCTTACACCTCCCCCAGATCAGTGAGTATCACAATACATAATGCTAGTATTTGTTCTAAGCCACAGTCATCCTTTTCACATTAAGACTAGATTAATTATTCACATTTTGTTTTGCTTTATTTTAGTCAGTTCTTGGCTTATGACAACACTTGCCTCTTACATAGTGATAATTTAACTTCATAAATAGCTATGTGTGAGGAATTTGTCAAAAGTATCTGAAAAAATATCTGAATACATTTTGTCATCTAGTTCTCCACTACCTGTTATTCTCTGCTATTCTGGCAAATTTCTTTTTGATAGGGACAAAAAAAAAAAAGGGGGGGGGGTGGAGGGGGGGAGGGGGAAAGTCCTTCCTTTGATGCTCCTTTACTTTTTCATTTTCATTAAAAAGGCATCTTTTCTTTCAAAATGCTTCCAATCATGCCATTAGTTGAAACTCTGTCTAGGAGTTCCTCTCCCTTTAAAACAATGCTTTAACCATCTGTTATTTTACTTGGTATTAAGCTCTTTCTTCTTCCATGTCAAAAAAATAATGGAGAACAGACTGGGACCCATGAAACTGAAATTTTTATTTTAGCGCATTCTGCATCTGTATAATATTCACAGTAGTTCGTAAGTCTTTCTCTAAATTTTAAATGTTCTCATATGTGGTTACTCAGTATTAGGAGGCCTTCTTAATTGTATAAAGTGTGTGACCCCCACAATAACATTGTAGCTTATCTACACTATTACATTAAACATCTTGTGAATGTTCTCTATCACTGAGGTCAGTTGACAAGGAAGGATCTTGGCATATGCTAATAAACTCTCAACATTTCCAAAGCAGAATGGATTCATTCAAATGGCCTGCTGAGACTAATTCCTGGATCACCCTGTGTGTTGAACAGCAACCAGTAATTATTTGGGAAATGACTACTTGGCACATGACAAACTTGTGCCACATTCTGACAGTTTACCACTACAGTTGATCAGGTTCCATTGCCTGAGAATATTCCCAGAAAGTGTTTAATTTAACAAGGACACAGCCTCAGTATACTATAATTTAGTTCAAAATATTGACATGGACATGTACATTTTCACTTTTAGTATCTGTTACTTTGTTCACTGTCCAATTTCTTCACCCTACTTTGCACTTATCTTTGGAAAAGTAATTTTTCCAAGTTGTCATTATTTCTTTTAATATTACATTGTTTTAACTCATCTAATATCCTTTTAAGACTGCAATAACTATGAATACCAGTATTTAAAACCAGTATTAAGTTAAATGCATATTTGTATCCAAATTTGTCATGTCTCAATGATCTTTTCTTACAAATCACTACAACTGTATCCTTGTTTCTGTTTGCTCTTTCTTTTTCTTTTCTTTCCTTTCATGAAAACACACATGTTTTAGTAGTGGTTTCTACCTGCAATGCAGCTGACTTTTGCACAGGTCCTCTTCTTGTGCAAACCCATCTTTTCCACCTGCCACAAACGGAAACAAAGTAATTTATAATTTATTTTTTTTTAATGACTTGGTTATTCATCATGATGTGCTTTATTAAATTTGACAAATATTCTGTGGTGAGCTATGTTACTATTATCATGGAAATTCTACTGATACTGTGCTTATTGATGTGTAAAAACTCTTGGTTTGGTTAATTGCATGAGAAATTATGAAGTTAGGGGATTGTGATCAAGTGGTAAATTGGTTTTCTAGTTACTTAATTTTAAGAAAACAAATTGTGAAGCTTCAAGGTACCTTATCACAATCTCTTCACATTACCTAGGGTCCTAATATACTCACAAATTTTTTGCTTAGCATTGTGTAAATGACCTGTCAGTAGTTCCTACATGCAGTTATTCACTTGTGTATAGTACACGTTCAGTTCATTGTCATAGGTAAACTATCAAATATGACATAGGGGAACATGACTACTGAGGATAAGGAAAAGGCTGAGGTTCTTAGCGCCTTCTTTACATCTGTCTTTATTAGCCAGACCACTTATCCTCAAAGTACTCAGCCTCCTGACCTGGAAGTCTGGGACAGGGAGCAAAAGAAACCCCCCACAGTTCAGGTGGAAACAGTTAGAGACCTGGTGCTCCACCTGGACTGTCACAAGTCCATGGGGCCAGATGGAATCCATCCAAGGGTGCTGAGGGAGTTGGCATGTCTGATTGCTGGGTTGCTTTCCATCATCTATCAGTGGTCATGGTCATCTGGAGAGGTCCCAGATGACTGGAGACTTGCTAATGTGACATCCATCTATAAGAAGGATTGTAAGGAGGACCTGGGGAGCTACAGGCCTGTCGGCCTGACATCGGTGCCAGGAAAGGTGATGGAACAGGTCATCTTGAAGGCAATCATGCAGCACAGGTGGGACAACTGAGGGATCAGTCCCAGTCAGCATGGGTTCATGAAAGGCAAGTCTTGTCTGACCAACCTCATCTCCTTCTGTGACCAGGTGACCAGCCTGGTGGAGGAGGCAAAGCCTGTTGACGTAGTCTACCTAGACTTGAGCAAGGCCTTTGACACAGTCTCCCACAGTATCCTCCTGCAGAAGCTGGCAGCCCATGGCTTGGACAGGTATACTCTTTACTGGGTTAAAAATTGGCTTGACAGCCAGGTCCAGAGAGTAGTGGTAAACAGAGTAAAATCCAGCTGGTGACCGGTGTTAGAGCCCATCCTCTTTAATATCTTTAGTGATGATTTGGATAAGGGAATTAAGAGCACCCTCAGTAAGGTTGCAGGTGACAACAAAGTGGGGGGAAGTGTCGATCTGCTGGAGGGTAGGAAGGCCCTGCAGAGGGACCTGAACAGGTTGGGTTGATGGGCAGAGGCCAATAGGATGAGGTTCAACATGACTAAGTGCCAGATCCTGCACTTTGGCCACAACAACCGTATGCAACGCTACAGGTTTGGGGCAGAGTGGCTCAAAAGCTGTGCAGAGGAAAGGGATCTGGGGGTGCTGATTGATGCTCACCTGAACATGAGCTGGCAGTGTGCCCAGGTGACCAAGAAGGCCAACAGCATCCTGGCTTGTATCAGGAATAGTGTAGCCAGCAGCACCAGGGAGGGGATCATCCCCTTGTATTCTGCTCTGGTGAGGCCGCACCTCGAGTACTGTGTTCAGTTTTGGGCCTCTCAGTACAAGAAGGATATCGCGGCCCTGGAATGTGCCCAGAGGAGGGCTATAAAGCTGGTGAAGCACCTGGAAAACAAGTCCTATGAGGAGCACCTGAGGGAACTGGGGTTGTTTCATCTGGAGAAGAGAAGGCTCAGGGGAGACCTTATTGCTCTCTACAACTAACTGAAAGGAAGTTCCGGAGAGCTGGGGCTTGGCCTCTTCTTGTAGATAACTAGTGATAGGAATAGAGGGAGTGGCCTCAAGTTGTGCCAGGGGAGGTTTAGGTTGGAAATTAGGAGAAATTTCTTCTCAGAAAGAGTAGTCAGGCATTGGAACGGGTTGCCCGGGTTGTCCAGCCACCAGCTAGACATCAAACCATTGACTATCAATCACCCTTTTGAGCTGATAGACTACACAGTCTTAAATCTAACAGCTCATACATTCAGCATAAATATGGTTTCTAAAACAATATGCTTCAGCCTGGAAGAGATAACTGAAGATGAGCATGACAAAGGTTTTTAAAATCAAGAATAGCATGGAGTGCCATTCACTGTTACAGTTAGGAGTTGTAAGTCGAAAGGAGCAGGTAGCAAATTCAGAACAAAGCATATTATTTTTTTTCTTAGACTGAATGGAGAATATTCACAGCACTTCATGAAAATGCTAAAAAAAATCAAGAAACCACTGGAATTCAAAAAAAAAATAGTCAAAATTTATCAAAATAAAAGCTACCATTTTTGCTTTGTGGAGTACTTGTACTGCATAACACTGTAAAATGGAAATGTGTAGTAGAAAAGAACGAGTAATCCATTTCTTATACTCTTCCATTGATGTTTACTGGTGGCCATTAGATGGTGAATCAGATGCATGCTTGTTTTAGCACTGTATACTATTCACATCTTATAAAGACAGTAGATAGAATGATTTTTTTCTTAAAGGTATGAAGCATAGCAACATATTTCTCCATATTATTAATACAAGTCACTTAGGAAATACAGGCTATTTTAAAATATTACTATCTATTGAAATACAATAACATCACTACGGTATAACAGCCAAAAATATTTGTCATACTCTACCATCTTGATCATCTGATCTGCTTATAGTAAATATCTGTTGAAATTATCAAGATAAGCTACCTTCCGCTGCTTGTACTAAAGCTGCTGAGGGGAGATATGTGAAACAGCTTTTTAAAACTGTTTCTTTCATGCTTTCCATCATTTAATGATGGCAAATTCTTCACCATAAAAGAAAACGAAAAGCAAGAGATTTTCTTTGCAAACAAGAGCAAACTTATTAGAAGTTGCTTTTTTAAGTACATCCTGTTGTTAGGGTAACTGAAGTTCTAAAAATACTTTAAATAAAAAGGACATTGCCTTAAAGCTTCTCAAGTAGTCATAGCAACAATATTTTTTAGACTAAAAGCAGTTCATAGAGGATTGTTTTTTTTTCCTCCTGACCTTAAGGTTTAAAAAAATATATATATGCTGCTAACTACTTTTTGGAAAGTGAATGTGTTTTTCCAAGTCAGATAAAATCCAAATTAAGAATTTGTTGAATTATCCCAAAGCATTTTATGCGGTCATAAATAATAATAATAATAATAATAATAATAATAATAAATTTATTTAAGATTCACTTGAGTGCATCATAATAAATATGTATTTTAGAATTGTTTTCAAGTATTTAGCTAAGGTTTGCTAAGGGCAAATCACATATGATGAGTCTAGTGGCCTTCTATGATGGAGTAAATGGTAAATGAATCAGTTGACAAGGGAAGACTGACCAATGTCATCTACCTGGACTTCTGTAACATCCTTATGTCTAAATTCTGGACATCCTTATCTCTAAACTGGATTTGAAGGGTAGACTGTTTGGTGGATAAGGAGTTGGCTGGATGGCCACAGCCAGAGAGTTGCAGTCAGTGGCTCTATGTGCAGGTGGAGGCCAGTGGTGAGTGTTGTCCCTCATGGGTCCATCTTGAGACTGGTGCTGTTTAATATCTTTATCAATGACAGAGACAGTGCCATTGAGTGCACCCTCAGCAAGCTTGTAGACAATACCAAACTGTGTGTTAATTGATACACTAGAAGGAAGGGATGCCATCCAAAAGGACCTGGACAAGCTTAGAAAGTGGGCCCACATGAACACAATGAGGTTCAACAAGTCCAAGTGCAAGGTGCTGCTCCTGTGTTGGGGCAATCCTAGACAGAAGCACAGACTGGGAGAAAAAAATCATTGAAAGCAACTCTGCAGAGAAGGACTCGTGGGTTCTGGCGGACAAAAAGCTCAACATAAGCCAGCAGTGTGTGCTTGCAGCCCAAAAGGCTAACTTCATCCTGGGCTGCATCAAAAGAGGCATGGCCAGCAGGTCAAGGAAGGTGACTGTCCCTCTCTGTTCTGCCAACATGAGGTCCCACTTGGAGTACTGCATCCAAGTCTAGGTCCCCCCCAGCACAAGAAGCACAGAGAAGGGCCATGAAGATGAACAAAGGGCTGGAGCACCTCTCTGATGAAGACAGGCTGAGAGCTGGGGATGTTGAGCCTGGAGAAGAGAAAGCTCCAAGGTTTTTTGCAGTCTTTCATTGCAGTCTTTCAGTACTTAACAGGGACTTATAAATGAGGAGAAACTTTTTGCATGGGCATGTAGTGATTAGACTTGGCATCCTGATCTAGTGGGCGGCATCCTTGTTTATGGCAGAGAGGTTGAAATTAGATGATCTTTAAGGTCCCTTCCAACCCAAGCCGTTCTATGATTCTGTGATTCATATACATTATATATTTATCAGGTGAGATAACATTCTGACATTATCCTTTTTTTTTTTTTTTCTTATGAAAATATGTAGTAATGTTATTTTATTTTTTTGCTCTTAAAGACTTCCATTCCTCTTCTGAAGAAATAAGTTTTATTGGAACCTAAAGTACAATTTTCATAGAATCATAGAATCGTTAGGGTTGGAAAAGACCTCCAAGATCATCTGGTCCAACCATCACCATACTACCAACGTCACCCACTAAACCATGTCCTTAAGCACCAAGTCCAACCTTTCCTTAAACTACTATTTTGCTACACAGCATGATTATTCAAAAACAGTGCGTTTATTTTCATGTATGTATTCAGACATCTGTTTAAAATTTGCCTTCTTAAAAATAGAATCTAATGGTTTTTATTGTTGTTTCTAGCCAACATAGCTAAGAGAATGAGATGGTTATTAATCATTTTTGCACTTCATTAACAAAATTGTTAAAAAGGGTTTACTTAAAGCTTATTGAAGTCAGTATAAAGACACTCCTTGATTTCAATTACCTTTGGATCAGTTTTAACATCCATGTAGTTACAGGTGTAACACCAAAACAAAGGTTATGAAATTGTGAAGTTATCACTGAGTACACAATTTGAAAGTGATAGAATTTCATTTGTATCCAAGGGACTAATTTGGCATGCAAATCCTTATTAACACAATGACAGACACAAAGAGAAGAATACAGCATGAGGCTGACAGCTCAGGTTGTGATTACATAAACAAAATTCAAAATAAATGTAATAATATCGTAAATATGCATACTTGATATCATTGATAGGTATCTAGCACAGAACTCATAAGATAGTGTCTTTCTAGATCAGGGATGTGTTCAAAGTTCTTTATCATCTCAGAACAAAACACTGCTTCTCCTGAGCCAATAAAAAACTTCATTCATATATCCGTATTTGGAGTAAACACAGAATAATTTTTATTGTAAATAGTCATATTTGTGCACGGATAATATTTGGAGCTTCTGAGAAGTTTGAATATAAGCAGCATTCATGAGTGATTAATGGAAAGTACAGGGGTGAACCACCTATGTGCTATGTTCATATGGCCTTCCACAAAATAATTTGTCATGCATCTCTGCAACTTATCAAAAGATTTTATCACCATCAATTTGGTCAGTATTTTAAACTGTGTTTATGAAAACAGAACCGCCTTACAGAAAGGAAAATATTTATTGATTCTATAATATATAGACACATGCAAAAAGCAACATTATAAAATTATAATCAGGTTATTTGTTAAAATACAACAGCAATGGCAAAAAATCCCCTTTGTGAAGGAGACACAGATAAAGGTATTCATGTTGGAAGAAAGCAAATAGTAAGTCCAAATTCAATGGAAGAAGAGAGAGATTTTTCTTCTCCATTGTTAGTAAATACGTTATTAACAGTAAACCTAATCAGTAAATATAGGCTGCAAAATCCTTGCTTCCTGAAGATTCTAGCAGCCTGGAGTTCTGAAGTTAATTTGTCAAGGAACTTTCTTTTCAACAGCTACAAAATCGTGGTATGTTATTACCTTTTTCCAAAAGTTTATAGTTGCCACCAAGATTTCTAAGCTGTAGGACATAATAGTTAGCATGCTCAAAGAATTCTTGATGTGAGAATATGACTATATATACTTCCTACACTGGTAAGTAGAGAAAAAATTAAAGATGACAAATTGTGAAAATATTATGTCTTCCAGACTGACAGCAGTATTCTGTGCTGTGTCTATTTCTACAAGGAAACCCAAAGGAATGGAATTTTATGTTTGGGGTCCATTTAGGAACTGGCAGTGGTCTTATTTTCCAGTTCATTCAGAATTCATAGGTCAATGCTCACATCCATTTATCCAAAACAAAAATAGTCCTTGACAGATACACTTCTGCTAGAGTACATCTTCAGTCTCCTTTACAAGAAAGGAGAAAGCTCCTTTGCAGGATGCTTACATGAGGCTACCAAACAAGAAAGACCAAGAGACTGAGAGAATGGGAAACTGGATTTCTGATCCCTTGTGGATAAGAAATCTATGCTTATTTTGTGCTGGATTGAGCATAGAATAAGCAAACACAATCCTGTCTAATGGAATGATTAAGTGTTTAAAATGATGTTTTAATTCAGTCAATTAAAAGCATAAACAGCATGAGTTTGATTGAATCAGTTTAAAGAATTACACAGAAACCAATGTGGTTGTCAGCAGGGGTGAAAAATTCATGTATCACCTACACACAGCTTGAATCCCATATTTCTCAATTAGATATTACAAACAAACTACTCTATCACAGAAGGATAGCTCTTGAGTAAGAAAAAAAAAAAATAGCAAAGCTTTCAAAACATGTACAGTTAATTAAAATTTAGGCACTCAGCAGCCACTGCCAAACATTTAATAAATATGACAGCTTGATTAGTCTTTATTTGTTCTGTCTTCCATAGACAATATCAAGAAAATGTTTAATAGGTTTAAGATTTAAATTTGCTTTTAATAGGAAAAAAATAATGTTTTAGCATAATTAATGCAACATCTGCCTTTTAAGAAAGTGTATTTTTTAAATTTGGTAGATGCATTTCTAACACATAATAGAATATAAAGGACCATAAATATTTAGCTACTGTTAATTGTGTGTAGAGTATTTTAGAGACAGTAACATGGGAGCAAATAAAATCATCCAATTGCAATTCTAATATAAAATAGCTTTTATCGTACCCCATACACATTTGTATTGTAATTTAACATATAAACATTAGGGCAGAAGTGTTCAGTTCTGGTCTAACCAAATAGTTAGATCCACAATAAAAACAGTTGCCTTTAAGATAGCTTTGGTTAGAAGGAAACCCAAGAGACAACTAAGCTGCTTTTGAAAATATATTTGCCATATACATACATAGAATAATTAACATAAAATTGAATAATAAAATGCATGTATATAATTCAATTAATAGTTATATAGGGACAAGTTGATTATTGACATAAACTGTTTTAGATGCATCAATTTCCACACTTTAGTCAATGTACATCTGATTTAAAAAAAAAATGTTTCTATTATTTTTGGGATTAATTGTAATGAATATTTGATAATCTATTTTACCAATATTGTCCGTATAATCTCTTTGGATGGATAGCTGCTCTTTAAAGTTTTATCTTAATACTAATTTTTTCACAGAAAAGTTTTGATGGTCATGATTAGAACTTAAAATCATATCACCTTTAAGAACAAAATAAAGAAATATATGCATGGAAGCAAATAGCACAGCAAAAATTATCATTCTCCGCTTTGGTTATTCTCACCTCATGCTGTTGTTTATCAGCTTTGCTCCAATAGTCCATTAAGTTTAATAAATAAATAAATAAAAGGTTAAGAATATTTATTGGCCTGATAATGTTTATGTTATTCATACAGTGGCAAATATTTTTACATTGAAATGACTGATGTTAATATTTTAATATAAATATTTATCTCTTGATCTCCCAAAAGGGTTGAATTATTAAACAAAATAATCCAAAACAAATTTAAGAAATAAAATATATATATATATGTATATATACATGTATTACATGCAAATGCAAGAGATTTGCAAGCAAAGAATCAGTGATTTAAAAGTACTTCTTTCATAAGACCTTAGCAAAGAAGGTGCCCTCAAACATGACAGAATTCACAGACATGGCATTTTTGAATTTTTCCAGTCTGGGTATGTATGTAGTTTGGGAGAAGGAGGAAGTGATTCTCTGGACAGCAGATACAACTTTAGGATTATGTCCATAGGACTGGATGGTGCTGGAAATTTGGAGTGCTGGATGAGAACGATTGTTTTCTTTACCCACTGCTCATGGCCTTATGTCAACTCTACTGATAGAATGTCTGTTCTTCCTGCAGTTGTATTAACTATGTATGGTGTCAATGCCATTCTGTCTGGTCTCTGTGCCAGTAGGACACAGGCATCAATCCATTTTTTTCAGTTTTTCTTGTCCTATGGACTGATAGACATGATCCTTATACCATTTTCAATGACATTTGCCAGCATAGACTTAAATGGTTCACAGAACTTTCCCAGATTATTGTTCCACTGACTACAGAGCAAAAAGGATTTTTTTTATCTTTCAGATCCCTAAAATTTCTTTCTTTAGGTTAATCCCAGATATTTGTTTTCCTTACTTCAGCTTCTTAACGCCTTGCCCTGAAGCTGTTTGTACAAAGCTTTTTCCTTCAGTAATACAGTCTTTACTTCAGCTAAGCACATTAATTATCTCCTCTGCTAATATAATAATTGTTTCCCAGGTAGAGTCTAATATTTAGGTTAATTGCTCTGAAGAGAATGGGGAAAATAGGAGAAACACAGAGGATCTTGACATGCACCTACCTGGACAGAAAGCCTCATGATTAACAAGCATATGGTCAGAGGCACATGGCTGATGTGCCTCACCAGCTACTTGTTACTGCAGGCATGGGGTTAGTTAAAGAAGGTTGTGTCTCACCCCAAAGCCTATACAAGTGTCCATTATGAGGAAATGCTGGCTGATAACAAGTCAGCACGATCACAGGAGCTGCAAAGGAAACCCTGCTGTTGCAGTAGCTCACTGTGCAAAATCCTGCCAAGAACCAGAACTATTTCTTGTACTAAAGATATATCTGTCAGTATCTTTGCTCCCTGAACCACTATAAACACCTGAACTCTAACTCTGTAAAATATTACCAAAAGGAGGGTGGAGGATGATTTCAATAATGGCAATGTTCAAACTGTGTAATGATGTTAACTTTTAAGACTTTTTCTCTTTTCAATATTTATTATGATTTGATATTCTTTTACAAGCCATACACTTTTTTTTTTTTTTTTCTGAGCTGATAATCTGGCACTGATGTAATTTATATCACATAAAAACATTAAAATCTAAAAATAAATAAATAAATGAGAGAACTATTGGCAGTTGTAAAAGTCTCTATTTGGGATGATATTTCTGATCAAAGCAATAGCCTTAGTAATGCCCAGCTGGCACACTGAATCATTAGAATATCCTCTTGACTATAATCAAAAACATATTCAAAAGGACTGGAAACTAGTATCAAACTTTGGCTACATGTTTAACTGGGGAGAACCCTGAATCTCATGAGTTTCTGAGAGAAAAACCTAAACAGTCACTCTTGGTTGCTTCAACAGCTCTGGGACTTGCTGAAAAAGCTCTTGCCAGAAATGAATTGGGTGCTGACTCACATAAATCCCCATGTATTAATTCAAGCATATACTCCATATAGTTCCCTTCCTGTGTTTTTCTTTCATCCTCTCATCCTCTCCACCTATTCCAGATACACAATATTTGTTCACAGATGAGGAATCTAGTAAAGCTAAAGCTTATCACAGAGCTACAAGCAGTAATTCAATGTGATTACACTGAGGCTAGCAAAACTTATGTTACCACTTGATTAATATTCACATAAGAAGACATAAATATGTAAGAAGGTATAATATATCTATGAGGAAAATAAAAATGGAGAATTTTTAAATGCTTACCTGTACCTCATTTTACATGAGTTTTCTCCCCATCCCACCTCTTTCCTGATACTAATAACTTTAAGTTTCCCACTTCATCATTGCCTTACAAATGAGACAGGTAACATTTTTAACCAATTTTGCAATCTTGTAAATGAGTACAGAAGCCAAAATAATGAGTAATCTGTCCCCAAGTGATATTTGCTTCAAATGCAACATGACTGCACTTTATAAGATATGTTGACAGAACTAAAACTCCAGTGGGAATCACAGAGACAGAAGAGAATGGGTTACACAGTCCTACCTAAAAACAGAATATTGTCTAAGTTTTCAGTTAGCAAGCATACCAAGGAAAAGGCTAGAAACTGTAGTCTGTGTATTTTACTTGGTTGTACTTGACATGGTTGAACTTTTTACTTACAAGACTGGTTGTTCTTTCATTGCTTGACTGTTTTGGTTTTGTTTGCTTGTTTGTTTGTTTTTAATAGATGTAATGAATTCTACCTGCTCTTAGTTCATTTGCTTTTGTCAATGCTTACTCCATATTATAAATGATTTTTATTAATTAAAACACAAACATATTCCCAATTACTCTTTAAATACTACCATCACCATATCCTACATTCAGTGTTATCTAAACATTTTTTTATTATTATTTGGAGGAAGAAGATAACAGATTTTGTACTTAAGAAGTCTCAAAAGCCAAAAATCATTACTTTTTCAGTTTGGACCCATCTGTCACAAGGTAGCCATCTATTTTCTCAGTGTCCTAGAATACTTTCTCTAACTCTGTCTTAAAGGAAAGGGATTTGTTTTCTTGAAAGCAAGATGTGTAAAAGAGATATAAAGTTTGGTGTTTCTACTATATAAGACTTGGAGCCTGAGCCTCATTACACATAGACTTTTTTCCCTCCACTGACAGTCTACAGCATATAAACAGCCCAGAAGAAGAAAATATTCTGGGGGGAAGAAAGGGAAAATATTCAGCTTCAGTCTTTCCTACCAGACTAAAATATTTGGAGCTGTTCTTGCCCTAACACTCAGGGTGCAGCGATGATATAGAACACTGTACCTTTGTTTCGAGGGTTATATAAGGCAGTGAACAAATTGAAGAAAAAGTTGAAGTTGCTTTATAGTTAATATGAGTACGTATTAGGATAGGTTACTTGGCACTAAGATATGTTTAGTCCTAGAATTTCTCAGCCTAACTAAATCCGAATAAATAAAATTATATTGCATTGCCCTAGCTCCCCTTCTTTCTAAATTTTCACAGAAGCAAATGAGAGTGAAGTTTTCTAACTGTGATGAGTTAAGGGGCAAAATCTTAGAACACAGTTCTTCACTGCTTGTATAAGGACACCTTACTCACCAGTCATCTGTAAGAATGAGACCAGAATCACATAACCTCAAATTAACTCATTCCCCTTTTCTCCATCTTTTTTAGAAAAGGCTTGTAAATTAAGAGCACTGGCCACCCTGAGCAGATAAGGTGGGTGGATGGTCCTCATGAAGATGTTCGGAGCAATTAAGGCCTAAGGGTACACCCTAATCTGGTAACACACATCTAAAGTCCTTTTTCCTTCCGTTCTAAAATGACATTTTTTTTAGTTCTTTTCATACATATGGCTTTTATTCCTTCTTTTCTTTTCTTTTCTTTTCTTTTCTTTTCTTTTCTTTTCTTTTCTTTTCTTTTCTTTTCTTTTCTTTTCTTTTCTTTTCTTTTCTTTTCTTTTCTTTTCTTTTCTTTTCTTTTCTTTTCTTTTCTTTTCTTTTCTTTTCTTTTCTTTTCTTTTCTTTTCTTTTCTTTTCTTTTCTTTTCTTTTCTTTTCTTTTCTTTTCTTTTCTTTTCTTTTCTTTTCTTTTCTTTTCTTTTCTTTTCTTTTCTTTTCTTTTCTTTTCTTTTCTTTTCTTTTCTTTTCTTTTCTTTTCTTTTCTTTTCTTTTCTTTTCTTTTCTTTTCTTTTCTTTTCTTTTCTTTTCTTTTCTTTTCTTTTCTTTTCTTTTCTTTTCTTTTCTTTTCTTTTCTTTTCTTTTCTTTTCTTTTCTTTTCTTTTCTTTTCTTTTCTTTTCTTTTCTTTTCTTTTCTCTTCTTTTCTTTCTCTTCTTTTCTTTTCTCTTCTTTTCTTTTCTCTTCTTTTCTTTTCTCTTCTTTTCTTTTCTCTTCTTTTCTTTTCTCTTCTTTTCTTTTCTCTTCTTTTCTTTTCTCTTCTTTTCTTTTCTCTTCTTTTCTTTTCTCTTCTTTTCTTTTCTCTTCTTTTCTTTTCTCTTCTTTTCTTTTCTCTTCTCTTCTTTTCTTTTCTCTTCTTTTCTTTTCTTTTCTCTTTTCTTTTCTTTTCTCTTTTCTTTTCTCTTCTTTTCTTTTCTTTTCTTTTCTTTTCTTTTCTTTTCTTTTCTTTTCTTTTCTTTTCTTTTCTTTTCTTTTCTTTTCTTTTCTTTTCTTTTCTTTTCTTTTCTTTTCTTTTCTTTTCTTTTCTTTTCTTTTCTTTTCTTTTCTTTTCTTTTCTTTTCTTTTCTTTTCTTTTCTTTTCTTTTCTTTTCTTTTCTTTTCTTTTCTTTTCTTTTCTTTTCACCAGCTAAATGGAAATATTGTTTTCTTTTCATATACGTTTTCTGATTGTCTCTTTTTTTGTGTTGTTACACATGACACATTTACCTGTCAGTGTCTAGTTCACTGCGCAGTTTATCTGAGCTCTTAGTTAGTTTTTAGTAAATAGAAAATTATTCACATGATAATAGTACTCCATCAAGTAATCTTTTATTACATGTTTTGTCATTAAGTGTTAAATGGCCCTTCTACAGCTTGTACATATGACTAGGAACATAACCTTATGTTTCAGCTCCAAGAAATACATCATCTGATACACACATACCCAAGTACAAAAGCATTAAGGTAAGACTTTGTTCCAGAATCTTCCCCACCTGGATTAAGCTATAGTGCTCAGATTCCAGGTGCCACCTCATTCAATATATATTGAAATTACAATAGTGTATTGGATTGACCTGTATTTTCCCACAATACACACTTATTTATTTGTATATAAGCTTTTCTGGTGCAGTTGAGAAATATAATTCCTACCAGTTGCCATGGTTGCTGCCTGCACTCTTAATAAACTTTTTTAAGTGTTTTGAAGAGCACACAGAAATACCATCCTAGGCAGGCTGCCAGCTGGAAGGATATTATAAAATACTGCACTTGCTCACCAGGGGTTTCCCACAATATCTCTCCAGCTGGCAGCATGCCCTGCCAGACAGGAGCTTCTAGGAGTGCAACACTATCTATACCTATTGCTGGCAGATTTGATCTCACAGTAGGGGTTGGAGTGCCCTTGGAAGAGTTCTTAACAATTTCTTCAGGCCTAGACATTTATGGGGTTTTACTTTCCCTGCATCTTGTCTTTGATAGAAATCTATAATACAGTAATACTGTTCCTCAGCAGTGATCTGTAATGCAGATGCCAAATAGCTCCCTCAGATTTCACTGGTGTACCAAATTAGTATTAATCCTACAGTCATTTAACAGGAGCAAGAGTTTCAAAGTTTCCCAAGTAGTTTAGGGCCATAACTTTTCTGAGAAAAAGAAAACAACACCATATTTTAAAAGTTTATTTTTTAAAACATCACCCAAACTCATTTTTAAAATCTCATTGAAAGTTTGATGAATTTTAAGAAAGCTTTCTTTTTGTCTGCTTTTCAAAACAGCTTTAGGATTTCTGATTGCCTTCAGGATGATCATATTTCTTGTAACAGTTTCTCATGAAAGTGTATCCTGTTTTCTGAATAATTTAATAATTTTACTTTATTGAATGAAGATTCAACAACTAATAAATAAATTAAAAAGCAAAAGTCTTTTCCTGAGAAATAGTCTTCTAAGATATAAATCTGAACTGATAGCAGTACTTCAGATCCCTCCAAACACTTCCATCTGTGTCTATTGGCAGAGCACGAATCTCAATAGAGGAGAAATGCAATGGATAAGAGCAAAGCATTAAATGCCACACTGTGCAATTTCAAACATAATGATATTTAGTCATTGGTTACTGGGACCATTTTTTACTTCTACTGGACTGCCTTTAAGAAGACATTGAAGATGACAAAGAATATTGAATTTTCATATGAAATCGGAAGGCTTGAATTCTTGCCTTGGCTAAACAAGAAAGCTTACAACATTTTCTCTGATTTGTGCAGAAGTATATTCATAGAAAATGTGGATGGTGTCATTTTCATCTCTTCTGGCAGGTGTAGCACAGGTGTTGGTAGTGCAGTCCTATCTGATGTGGATAGCCAGACTGAGCTATGAGTCATTCCACAGCATGTAAAACAAATAGACCCAGGCTGGATGAGAGTTGTTTGACGCCAAGTAGTGGAGAGCAAGTGCAGGTGTCCAAAACATTATAAAATTAGATCCTCAGGCAACTGATTGGAGTTTGGAAGTAAGCAAGCCTTGATTTTGTCAGCCATACTTTTCAGACAATCACACTAAGTCAGAGGACTACCAAGAACGTGGGCTGTGATTCAATGGGTACTTTTTCAGAGAGACATTCTTTTCATAACAGCTCAAAAAAAATCAATTTTGAAAAATGCACAGAACTGTCTTTTTAAAATATCAGTTTATGGCAGCATCTGTCAGAGAGCAGCAAGAGTGGGATGTACCACAAAGACTATGAGCCAGGAGTGGAGAGGAAAAGCAAGGCAGGCAGTAACATCATCCTCACCAACACAGTCCCACAGTACCAAAGCAAGAAGAGCAAAGCAGGTCCTGTGAAAGTAACCATGTTCAGCCAAAAGTCAGGTACGTCAGAGAAGTCCATAACGATAATGTCTAAGATCAATAATGGATTCAAGGCAAGCAGATTAGGAAGGTATGTGGCCAGGCACAGGAATACCTACAGCATTAGTCACACAAAGACCAAGGCCAAGAGTGTAAGAGTAAATGTATTTCCCAAGTCCAGTGGGGAGGGCCTGAGAAGGCCTCTCAAAGCTGTTTTTCCATACAAATCTTTTCTCAGCAGCCTTATCCAAGGTGACAGATGAATGATATCAGAAGTGGCCTTGAGCACAAGCAACTGAATTCCTATGTGACAACATTGCAGATCTCACCAGTACACTCAGTGTACAAAATTACCAGATTAAAATGTAAGATTTCATTAAGTCAGAAGTGAGTGTCCATGCAAGCATAGCAGGGAAATCTTCAAGAACAGAAAAAGTTTCAGGCAGATAAATAATAATTATAATGACTATCACCATGACAGTTTTCTATCAAACTCCATTATTTTGGTATTTGTACTAACAGTTAAAGACAGTTCTACAGTGCTAACAAAACAATAATGGGCTTTACTAGAGTTTCACTACCAGACCTTCACTATTTATCATACCATAAACAGAAGTCAGACATATCTGTCTTGGGGAAAGGTCTCTCAGTTTCATTTGTTTTCAGATGAACTGTGATGGTAATATCTTTATCTCAAATGCTGTAGCCACAAAGAAAAACAGCATATCATGGGAACAGAAGTTTCTTCAATGTTCTTGAAATCCTTCAATAGAAGCTAATTTTGAATCCCTTCTAATACTACACACAACTGAGTGAGATAATTGATGCCATTGCACAGGGCTCAACAGATTTACTCATCTTCATTCATCCACAAATATGTAAACTAAAATGTTTACACGCTCAAGAAGAAAAAAAGGGAAAAAAAAAAAAAAAGTAGTTATTCAGTCCGACAGAATTTGGGGAAAAAAAGTGTTCCAACCTTTCATTTCCTAGAGTATAAGGTCCTTCAGAAATGTTGTCTATCTAACCAGATAAAGAAATCAGCTCTCAGTGTTATAGCTACAAGAATCTCACTTTATCGTGAAAAAAGTAAGTCTCTTCAGCGTCAAAAATTTTTGATATTCTCCTGTAAGTGGCCAGGAATAGCCACCAGAAGGTAAAAAATCATTGATGCCACCTTATTTGAATCTGATGCCACCTTATTTGAATCTTCTAAATTTTGTGATGTGGTCCAAATCATCAGAAATGAAATATCAAGAATATGAGAAAGTCAGAAAATATGTCCCCCTAGGATAAGAGAAAATTTTGCCTTAGCTTTCTGAGCTTTGTGTCATGTGGAATATGACACATATGAGTCATAGAAGGGGGGGAGAGGGAAGATACACATTTACAAAAGAAGCCAAGGAATAGTATAATTGCTTTACTTCTGGGTACACTCCATTTATAACTGTTTTTCTGGTGTTGTTTTTTTTTTATTAAGAGCACTCTAGTGGGGTACTTTTAGCTGCTACAGAGCAAAGTACAAAAACAGTATCACCAATGTTAAGAGTATTTACTCAGTTGTTTTATTCTACAGTGTTATACACTGGGACTTGCTACCACTTCTGGGAGGAAATACATGCCATAGTCACTATGTTAGAGAAATCCTACATCTACACTGAGCTAAACTTCCGGTTGGTTCTGCTGGATTTGTGATTAGAATCTTAAAAATTTGAATGCAAGCTGACACATTTTATTTACAGAGGGCATGAAAAAGAGTAAATCTTTTCCTTTCAGAAACTGAAAGTAATTTTCCATAAAATGTTGAACAAATCTGCACAAATTATTAATAATTATCAGACAGCAAATGACACCCAAGCAATTACCTTATTCACATTTAGAAAGAAAAAAAAAAAAAAAAAAAAAAAAAGGACAAAAGACCTGCTTTAGCACAGTCATTTTCTGAGATTAATAATCTGAGCTGTTTGGACACTTTGGAATTTTACATCATTTATTTGCAGAACTGTTCTATAATTACAGGAAGATTGATTTAAGATAAGTGAGTTTAAGTTTAATAAACTGTTCGTCATAATGCAGTCCTTCAGTACCTCTGTATCACCGATTCTATTTATACAAGTACTGAAATGATGCACTTAATTTACTTTAATCTCTTTACTTGTTAATTTATATGTTCTCACACTCAAACTTTTCTTTAATATGAACTTATTTTCTTTGTGATAGAATAATTCTTCTGTGGTAGAATAATTTTCCCACTTTCAAGGACTCGATAATATTGCTACAATACAACTACTACTGATACAAACCTAAATAGTTAAAGATTTCCCATAAGCAAATACAAAACTTGACAAGCAGCTTTCATACACTTTCTTTCTCCTTTTGTTACAGCATTCCAAGCAAGAGGCATTAGGGTATGATATTTTCAAGTTTAAATTCAGTTCTACAGCATTTTGAAGAAGCAGTTATGGGAGGCATCAACAGGTTGTTGAGATAAATCTGTGAGACAATTTTGGAGGTGATTTGGCTTTGTGAAAGCTTCTAGTATTGAGAAATAGTTAAGACAACAATTAACAAGCTAATCAGAATTATATGGCTTCCTTACAGGGAAAAAAAAAAATCATAATCATTAAGTTATTAGTTAATTAGACTTTTAAAATCCTACACACTAAATAAATTACAGTATTACTGGGAGAAAATCCTGTCCTCGTACGACAGGTGCTCCAGTCCTCTAATCATATTTGTAGCCCTCCTCTGGACTTGCTCCAGTAGCTCTATACCCCATAGATGGTCCATCTCGTTTTAATTTCAGCTTTCACTGACCCTTGCTATACAACAGTCATAAACTGAGCACCAGCACAGGCAGGGAGCTCACCTCACACCTTCCTACAGTGAGGAAACCCCAAATCCTGAAACTAGGCCATAGTGCCAGCAGAAAGCAGGGGGACACGCCCTCCGCAAGGCATCCCCGTGCCCAGCCAAACGACTCCCTGCCACGGACATCCTACTCACTCCATACCTCCTACTTCCACCTGCCCCTGGCCTCAGCTGATTTCTAAACCTCCTTTTCTGCACATCTGCACCCCCACGCACCCCTGGCCAGCTCCGTGCTCCCCACAAGAAGTACTTCAAGTATCAGAGTTATGAAGTGTTTCTTGAAAGGTGTCTCTCAAGCGCTCTTTTGGGGAAACTATCCTTCTTTTGTAAAAATAGTAACCATGTCCTAAATAAATAAATAAATAAGTCAAGTAACTGTATTTTTGTGGTTCCATTCAGCTGCATTTTCAAAGTTTTTTCAAACTTTTAAGTCCCAAAAGACTGTTCAATTTTACATATAAAATTACAGCTGTGCTAGGAAATGTGAGACTGCTCACTGACAATAACCAGTAGTTGTTGGACAAATCATAGGAACAATAATGACAGCTTACATCCCGTTTGAATGCCTTACCTTAGTTACACGGATCTGATATGGTCTGATGAATCTCAAATTCCTTCTCTACACAGCAGGACAATTCTTCTCATACAAGCAGGGAATACTACAGGAGAGCTCTGCCCTTAGCTGGTGCATCAATCACTTAACTTTTAGGCAAGGTGTGGTTCACCAGTCTTCTACGCACCAAGTCTTTTGAATGATACCTTTTTTTTCTTTTTTACTGTTAGTATCCCCCTTGCTCCCTGTATACCACCACCACATCCTAGCATAGGGGAGCACATCTAATAGGACCGCTCCACCAGGAAAAGAAAGAATGACCACAACACAGGCATGGCAGTGCCCTCTACAGCAGAGGTGGACAGGACAGGGTGCTGCTAATGGGGTCCAGCAACAGTCCCAGACAAGGCAAGGAGATGAAGTAGGCACAGGGTCAATCTAGAGAATCCTGCTGGCAGCGGCAGAAGACAGGACTAAAGACAGAACTGGAGACAAGATACAAAATACACAAGGGGTCTATTAAAGGGGAAATTCACACTGTAACTGCTCAGCAATGGTAATTTATGACAGAGGAATGATCTGGTGTAATGGGCAAGAAGGGCTACTTCCAGAACAGGTTAAACTGGACCATATCCAGGTGGGTTTTGAAGATCTGCAAAGAAGGAGAGTCAACAACCTCACTGTGCAAACTGTTTCAGTGCTGTGATAACCCACAGCAAAGTGCTTCCTGATGTTTAGATGGCACCTCCTGTGTTCCAGTTTGTGCCCATTGCACCTTATCCTCTCACAGGGCATCACTGAAAATATCCAGGCTTCATTGTCTTTAATTCTTCCTTTCAGGTATTTATATACACTGATGAGAGTTCTCCTAAGCCTTCTTTTTAAAAGCAAACTGAAAACACCTTCCCCCCCCATTCACTTTCTTCTACCTCCATTCCTGAGTGGTGAATGGGGGCTGTGGTCAGTCCATAAGGTTTTATCTCTGCCATTCCTTCATGGTCACTCTCTGCCTCTACTCCAACATGGAGTCCCTCCCACGGGATGCTGTCCTTCCTGAACTGATCCTACATGGGCTTCCCAAAGGCAGCAGCTCTTCAAGAACTGCTCCAATATGGGTCCAAACCAGGGGGTGCGGTCCTTGGAACAGACTGCTCCAGCACGGGTCCCCCACAGGTGGTAGCTCCCACCAGACCTCCTGCCCCACTGTGGGCTCCCCTCCATGGGCTGCAGCTCCAGCCCAGAGTCTGTGCCTGTGGGGCCTCTCCATGGGCTGCAGGGAAACTTCTGCTCCAACACTTGGTGCCCTCCTTCTTCACTAACCTTGGTGGCTGCAGTGTTAATTCTCTCTACATTTTCTCATACCCTTCTCCAAGCTGCTGTTGCACAGCACATTTTTCCTTTCTTAAATCTGCTTTTCCAGACACCCAACCAGCATTGCTCACTGTCTCAGCTCTGGCCAGTGGTAGGTTCCTTTTGGAGCCAGCTGGAGCTGGCTCTTCTCTAACATGGGGCAGCTTCTAGACCCTTCTCACAGAGGCAATGCCTGCAGACCCCCTGCTATCAAAACCTTACCACATAAACCTAATGCAGGTTCCTTGGACCCAGGTAAAATGGTGCACATGGAAGCCGCAGATGAGGCTGGGAACATGGATGCCTTAAGGGCTCTACACAGCTTTTAAGATTTCAGCTTTCCACAACTTAGGAATCCAGTGAAATAGGTTTCCACGTGAGCCAGACTCAGAAGCAAAATTAGACTAAGTGTACCATCAGATTTCTTAGCTCAGGAATCCACATAACATTGTGTAGATGCAAACATGACTTTTATCAGATCATTTGTTAAGCTCCAAATGTATAGTTTATTTACTAACCAAACTAACCAAACTTTGATAATACTGAGGAGTCTCAAGTCAAGGGACTGCTAAGCAACAAGGGACTGCTAAGCAACAAGGGACTGAGTTTAGGAGCAAGGTTTGCCAGCATCCACATGACAGTCTGTCTCCCACTTCTCCTGGAATTCTCATTGGTAAAATTATCAGGTTGGCTGCTACTCAAAGCATGGCCAAACAAGTGAGAGAGGATTTACTATTAATGTATACATTTATATATATTTAAAACTACCTGAAACTACCTTCATATGATCAGAAATAGTCTCTTTTGCTTCAGAAATCACAAACTGATAATTATATGTTATAGATATAAATTATATCTGCATCTACACTTTCCCAGGAAGACCTCAGTCATGTCAGTTTGAGCCAGAACAGACATCATCAATCAATTCAGCATTCAGTAAGGGGAGCAAACATCTGAGGTGTAAGCCAGGATTTCCAATGGTGGATCTCTCACTAAAGTAGTAAGTTTAAATCCAATTAGATAGAAAACTACTTTAAGAGAAACTACAGTTTTGCTGTTATCACTATTCATTCCATAACCCTATGAGCTGGGCTGAACTTTGTGCTTGAGACCAGGCTCTCCCTAAAGCCATCAAAAATAAATTTAAAAATAAATAAATGAATAAAGACTAGATTAAAATTATTATAAGAGGAAAAACAGTGATTCCTTTAAGGTTATTGGAAAGTTTGTCTTCTCTTAAAAGTCCAAGCTTTGACTTGTTTAGTGAAAAACAGAAAAACAAAAATAAAATTCCAGAAGAGCAGTGAGGTATGCATCAAAAGGGTAAACGCTTCCATCAGTAACTCAAGTGCAGCAATGTCCTTTTGAAAAAAATAAAGGTAAGGAAAAGTTATTAATTTAGCAATGTATTTGGATGATTAAAGAACTCATTTCTATTCAGTCTGATTTTCATTTGTCTTGAATTATATACACCAAAAATACATAACACAAGTTTAAGAGAAAAAGAATAAGAAAGCTAAAGCACTGCGGTTAGCATCAGGGGAACAGAACAGGAAACAACTTCAAGACCAATAAGTAGCTATTACTTTTTCTGTTATAAAGATAAACATTTTGACCTTTTTAAAATATGACTTCTGGAATTGCAAGGGCAACATAATCAGGGCACTTTCAAAGGACTGATTTGATGTAATATATTGAAGAGTTCTCAATGAGCTGGAGAAAAGTGGAACTAATAAAGTGTTAAACCATGATTTACTTGTTCTTAATAACCCTGGCCATTTTAAATCCAAGGGTTAGAACACTGATATATTTCTATGCATTTGATAGCAAATTTCAAAACTTATCTGAATTATCAATGCAATGGAGACTTTTTCAAGGGTGGTCTGTACAATGGCATTGCAACTGTAAATGCAATGTTCACATAATCTTATTGCTAAATATACGTATCTTATTGCTATGTGCATGTATCTTATGCATATGAATGAAAACATCATTATTTTGAAATGATGCTGTTCAAAGAAGTCTTCATAAATTTACAGAAATCATGTTAACAGAAAATACAATGCAGCTCTGCAGTAGCATACAAAACTTTATCTTGCATGAGAAAAATAGCATGCAATGTGTCATGTATCTAAAAGAAATTGGAAAGCTGTCTGTGGGGCTAAATTGAAAAATAGTGGCAGATATTATTTTCTCTGAGGTAAAAGACTGATGATTTAAAAGAACCTTTTCTCACCCACTTACAGGTTGTTCTCTGAATATACTCTTTACCAAGGAAAAGTGTGGGCTAGCAGCTCCCTGGGGGCCATGAACTGGGAGCCACAGTGAAGCTCCTAGCCTGGCCTTGCAGACAGACCCATCCCATGCAGGAGCATGACAGGCTGGGGGGGCACCAGGGCCAGTCCTGGGCACCTGGGCCTTTGCTGAAGCTGGGACAGGAAGGAGGTGAGCAGGTGGGCCTAGTTTGGCAGGGCCCATGGCCGCTCAGGGCTGGGCTGTGGAGAGATTGACCCTGGTCCTGCTGTTCAATCAGTGGGGCAGGGAGAGATACCTCTCAGGGGGCTGAAATGCAGACCCTGAAATGCAGGGGTGTGGGACAGCATGGGCAGAGAGGTCCCATATGGAGCTGTGCAAGGCCTGATAGTGTTCGCAGGCCCCTGACGCTGTTGAGCTGCCCATCCAAATAATCTATTCACCCTGACTCTATTTTCCACGTTTTAAAGCTCTTCTCATTATCCTTTAAGATTGGTTTTGTCTTTCCTCATGACACCTAACAGCAGGCAAGTCCATTGTGTCCATTTAATATATAGTGAAATCTGGCACAAAAATAGGTCAAGATTTCACAATTGGAAGCATACAATTGTTTGATGTCAGAACAAGTGCAAGCTCTGAGGTCTTTTGTCCTTCCCTATCATGTTCTTTCTCCTGGCCCTATTTTCCCATCTCTTTTTCCACAGCAGATTGGTTTATCTCATCTGCCTAGGAGTTGTCACAGTTCAGTTGTCACACCTGCTGAGGAAGATCAGTGACCACTCCAAGAAAGTCATGGAAAATACAAAGGTAAAAAATTCTGCAGTAGGGAGTGAAGAACTTGGCATCCCACCAGGAAAGACAAAGTTCAAACTCACCTATTTGCAGTGTTTCTTGATAACAGTGTAGATTTCTTGGTATAGAAAATAAAATTATTTGAGCACAGTTCTTCAACCTAGTTGTTGGAATCCTCATTGAAGCAAGGATAACTCTGGATTCTAATTCATACTCCAATTATTTTAATGGGTTAAAAAATAGCTTTCACATTCAAACATGTTAATTTTGAAGTTTCTCTTCTCTTGAGGAACAACTTTATTCATCCCTGCTTTTTCTCTAGACTCCAAAAGCATTAACAAGACTACTTTAGATTCTTATCAACCTACCCAATCCAGAACAAACTGACAATTCAAAGACTCCTCTGAGAGGTGCTTATTCCAGATAGAAATAGAAATCAATTCCAAGTCTTCAATATTCTTGAAAATGCTATAACTGCTAAGATATTTCACAAATGAACAGTCCATTCTTCTGACTCTTTCTGTGACAAGAATGTTGATACGACTGGATTACACTTCATAATAGAATCATAGAATCATAGAATATCCCAAGTTGGAAGGGACCCATAAGGATCATCAAGTCCAACTCCTGGCACCGCACAGGTCTACCCAAAAGTTTAGACCATGTGACTAAGTGCACAGTCCAATCACTTCTTAAATTCAGACAGGCTTGGTGCAGTGACTACTTCACTGGGGAGCCTGTTCCAGTGTGCGACCACCCTCTCGGTGAAGAACCTCTTCCTGATGTCCAGCCTAAACTTCTCCTGCCTCAGCTTAACACCATTCCCGTGGGTTCTATCACTGGTGATAACGGAGAATAGGTCACCTGCTTCTCCACTCCCGCTCGTGAGGAAGTTGTAGACTGCGATGAGGTCCCACCCGCTCCTCATATGTCTTCCCCTCTAGGCCCTTCACCATCTTTGTCACCCTCCTCTGGACACTCTCCAACTGTTTAATGTCGTTTTTGTACTGTGGTGCCCAGAACTGCACACAGTACTCGAGGTGAGGCTGCACCAGCGCGGAGTAGAGCGAGACAATCACTTCCCTCGACCGACTAACAATGCCGTGCTTGATGCATCCCAGGATACAGTTGGCCCTCCTGGCTGCCAGGGCACACTGCTAGTTCATATGATGAGATGTTTTGGATTTATCATAAAAATAGTGTTGATAACACACCGACTTTCTAGTTGCAGAACAGTGCTCACACAGTGTCAAGGTCTTTTCTGCTTCTCACGCAGCCCTGCCAGTGAGGAGGCTGGGGTTGCACAAGAAGTTGGGAGGGGACACAGCCAGAACAGCTGGCCCAGGCTGCCCAAAGGGATATTCCAAACCACATGATCCTGTGCTCAGCAATAACTGGAGGAAAGGAGGACGAAGGGGAGAATATTATGAGTTATGGTATTTGCTTACCCAAGTAACTGTTACACATGGCGAAGACCTGCTTTCCTGTAAATGGCTAAACATCTGCCTGCTGATGGAAGCATTGAATGCATTTGCTGCAGTTTTCCTTTACCTATTAAATTGTTTTTATTTTGACCCTGGAGTTTTTCTCCCACTCATCCTTCTGGTTCTCTCTCCCATCCTGCTGCTGGGGGCAGCCAGCAAGTGGCTATATGGTGCTTAGCTGTATACTGAGGTTAACCAACAACACACAACTTAATTACTTGAGTAATATTGCTTGAGTAATACCATAAGCAATTGTTTAAGTCTGATGAAAATGCAAATAATTTCACTATCCAGTAGATATTCTAATTAAACAACAGAAATTAGGAAGCACTTAAGAAATTGTAAGAAAATGCTATTTAAAATAGGCAAATTAAAGAATTTCGTAGGGAAAAAGGTTCTTCAGAGGTTTTCTTTTCTACCAAGGAAAACAAAGAAACAAACTGATGAAAAAGCATTTTATTTCAGAGAATCACAGAATGATTGACATTGGGAGGGAACTCCGAAAATCATCTGATCATAGAATCATAGAATCATTGAATGGTTTGGATTGGAAGGGACCCTAAAAATCACCTTCCATTAGACCAGGTTGCTCAATGCCCTATCCAACCTGGCCTTGAACACTTCCAGGGATGGGTCAACCACAACTTCTCCTGCAACCTGTTCCAATGCCTCACCATCATCATGGTCCAACTCCCCTGCTCAAGCAGGCCATCTAGAACAGGTTGCCAAGGTATATTTTGTATCTTCAAGGTGGGAAGCTCGGTAACCTCTTTGGGAAACCTGTTTCAGTGCTCTGTCACACTCACAGTAAAATAGTGTTTCCCGATGTTTAGATGGAACCTCCTGTGTTTCAGTCTGTGCCCATTGCCTCTTGTCCTTTCACTGGACACCACCAAAAAGAGACTGGCTCCATATTCTCTATGCCCTCCCTTCAGGTATTTATATAAGTTGATAAGATTCCCCTGCCTCTTTTCTTCACCACACAAAACAGTCCCGACTCTCTCAGCCTCTCCTTATATTAGAGGTGCTGTAGACCCTTAAACATTTTTGATGCCGTACACTGGACTGTCTACAGTAGCTACGTGTCTCTTTTATACTGAAGAGTCCATCACTGGACACAGCATTGTAGGTTTGGCCTCACCAGTGCTTAGTAGAGGGGAAGACTCACCTCCCTCAACCTGCTGGCAACACTCCTCCTAATGCAGTCCAGGATAACTTGATTGATTATAAATATAGAAGAATAATGGTTTGTGACTCAGTGTCATCCTGTAACTCTATGATAGTTTTAGTATAACTGGCTTAAGTATATGGCTTTAGTGTAACCGATTGGTTTAATGATTGTCCCTACAGTCATTGGACTGTAATTCCAATCCAATCTGAGGGTCAACTAATCTGTCATGCTTTCTTTGGCATTCAGTTTAGAGTTTCTTTTCAGCCTACAGTTTCTTTTCCTTAATTTCATGCAAATATTCTGACTACATCACCTTGATCATCTTTTCCTGTATTAAATTATTTCTCTCTGCCTTAATATTTAAATCTATTTGATATTTGTAACCTGTTAACCCTCCTTGCCCTTTATCATTAGTGAGTCGTTATACACGCTTCCTTCTTTTTATCTTTCCTCAGAAATCAATCTCTCCATCTCCTTGATCCTTTTTTTTTTTTTTTCCTATCCTCTGAACTTCATTCAGTTTGTCAATATCTCTTTTGGAATGAAGTGTCTAATATGAAATGTAATATTCAAACTTATTTACTCCAGAACACCATAAAGTAATTTCCATGTTAATTGAAACAGGACCAAACTCCTTGCTACCTTCTGACCACTTTGTATTCATTATGCCTGTTGTAAAACCGTAACAACCCTCAAAGGTCCTTCATAACAGATGCATATCTCTACCTATTGTCTACTCTTATCTTACCAAGCTTATTTGGAATGTCAATGAAGGTGTCTCTCAGAACTAAGCATCAGTAATCAAGGCAGTGCGCAACAGAAATAGTACTGATATACACATTGCCTTTCTTATGCTATCTTTATATTCAAAGTTTATATCAGACTCTGTAGGTTTCTTAGTTTTCATCAAAACTGCATGGGTTTCTTGAAGTTTTAATGCTGTAAGACCACAATAGATCAATAGATCATCAGGTTTATTGTCCCTGCTACCATGAATTACCATACCCAAAAGGTAGGGTGATACCTTTATGAATTTATCAAGCTCCATCTTAGAAGCGTGCAACTTTCCTGTTCCATATTGCAAATTACTCACAATCATAAGATAGTGATAAGAACTGCTATCTCTGTTTTTCAAATATGGAAACTAAAAGTCAAAATATAAGAGATTTTCTTCTGGACTCCAACAAGGGAATGGAGAAATTGCTAAGGGAATTACCTTGTCTCCAACAAGGGAATGGAGAAAATACCTCTCTGAGGTATACAGTTGAGATTGCCTAGGTTGCCTGTCCTACTTTAGCCAAACAAAAATAAATAAAATAAGAATAAAAATAAGAATAAGAATAAGAAAAAGAATAAGAATAAGAATAAGAATAAAAATAAAAATAAAAATAAAAATAATAAAAATAAAAATAAATAAAAATAAAAATAAAATAAAAATAAAAATAAAAATAAAAATAAAAATAAAAATAAAAATAAAAATAAAAATAAAAATAAAAATAAAAATAAAAATAAAAATAAAAATATAATTAAGCATGCTGTTTGTGTGGTAAAACGCACAAATATTAATAGAAATATTAATAAGGAAATTAAAAAAACTACTCTGAATTACAAAGTAGTTGTATTTTTTTTCTGTTGAGATCTTCCTGTTAGAATTGCATTACGACAGTAAGAAGTACCCTTTTAGCTTTCTACTAAATCAGATTAGAAGATTCTGTATATCCATGTAGTCAGAATATATAATGTTAAGAGGCTATCCTGATCTTCAATGTCCTCTATGCCTTTGAAGTTAATGTAAAGAAGAAGAAAAGCTATTGAGAGATTATAATTAATCTGTATACCTGACAGTACCACACATTTGCTGGCAGGACAAATAATTTACGGATTTGTCATATTTAATAAATTTGCTGTATTTGTACCTATACTCACAAAAAGGGGGTTGGACATTTTTTTTTTCCCCAAAAAACTCTGAACCTTAAAAGTATTTTTTCTGGTTTGGATCTGAATAGAAACTTCGAAATATAAACTATAAAAATGTTACTTTTCCTTTTAAAATTATCTGAGTTTTTTTTCATCTTTTTCAATCAGCTGTAGCCCATCAAAAACTGTGTTTTATTATGTGAAAAGTGAACATGCCATTTCTTTCCCTCCAGAAGCTCCTATTTTCTTTATTTATCAGTTGTGATGATAACACCATAATCCTTGTCATACCTCTGGGGTTAGTACTGCCATCTGTTTGCTTTCCTTTCTTTGTCCTGCATGTGTAGGCTATTTTCAAATCTTACACAGCCTGTGACATACTAAGCCAACTCTAGTTCACCCAGTCACTAAGATCATTTTATTCATTATTTTGATGTCAGTCCCTTATATTTTCTCTGGATTTCCACAAAACACATTCTGCAAAACTGAATTAAGCTAGACTTCATAGGATATAACTTTATTTTCTCACATAATTTCACTTCTTTTTACTTATGCTTTCTATCTTGTGTCATAACATTCTTGTCTTCTATTAGTTTTTTGCTCTATCAGTGCTACCAAATTTTTGGTTCTTTCAGCTGTTGTTAATTTCTTTCAGAAACTTCCTGAGCTTCCTGCAAAGCTATTCTGAAAAATGAGATACAGAAGTTTTGGGGGGTTGCCTGTTCCTGTGACACACTGCTTTCTTAGTGAAAATATTTTTCTGATGTCCATTCTGAACCCCTAGCAACAGTTTGAAGCTGTTGCCTTTTGTTATGCCATCTGTCACATTACAACAATCATACCTTTCACTCTCCTTCCAGAAGTTATGACCTACTATTTAGATTGCACCTCAGCCTTCCCTTCAGTGTACAAAACAAGCTCAGTTCTCTCAATCTTTCCCTGTAGGATTCTGTAGATCCAACTTCAAGTTGGTCAGACCCTTTTGGATTGAAACTTCACAGTTGTGTGCTATTCCTATTGTAGTATTACCCACAATTTTTCTGAAGATGTATTTTGACATCAAGGTTCTTGGTAAAGATATATCTTCACAACCTATCATCAAGGTTGCTGGCAAAGATAGAATAATATTAACACTTTGCTGAACCCAGAGATACTCTGCTTGTTACTAGCCACCAACTGCATATCAAATAATTAATAACTATATCCTTAGAGCCTCATGTTCTTTCCAAATCTACTCACCCCATTATTCAGCCTGCAATTCCTCTATCTTTAAATTAGCAGTCAGCAAGAGAAATGTCAAAAATCTTACTGCGGTCAAGGTGCATTTTATTTATTACTCTCCCATTATACTCATTGCCATTCAATTCACTGTTGAAAGCAGTCAAGTTAGTTATCATATTTTCCCTTATTAATACCATGTTGATTGCTCTTGATCACTTTCTTTTATTTTACATGTTTGGAAGTAGTTTTCAAGAGGAAATTTTCGATGACTGTTCCAAAGACTGAGGTTAGACAGACCTGTCTATAGCTTCCAGGTCCCTGTCCTTGTCTTAAAGGTGAGCTGTTTTCAGTTTCCAGGAACTCTCTCTTCCCTCTTCATCATGATTTTTGATACATAGACAGCAGACTGACAGTAACATCCGCCAACTCTCTTCAATGAGTCTGTAATGCATTTTTCCCCATAGTTAGTTGTACTTTTCCTGCCAGTTATTTCCTGCCAATCATTACTGTTAATCTAAAACCAATAACATGACACTAATTGAAGTATACAAGTGAAAAGAAAAGCAAAAAAGACCTTTTCCTGTAAAATAATATATTTTATTTAAGAGCACTATAGTTCTGTTTTATGTGAACATTTGGCTTTTTGTTACGTGGCAACTTACCTGAGTTTTTCTGGAAAACTGAAGTCTTCAAGAGAGGGGCCTAGTGCTTTATCACAGTATTGTACATACTGCTGGGTCTAAAGAGAAATTCACAATTTTAGCTATCAGAATTCTAGACAAGTTTCATAGCAGTTCATAAATAGACTGGCATCCTTCACAAGACTGGCATTGTCCAAAAATTAATTCCTGAGGCACTGAGATAGCTCAAGTCAGCACAAAAGATTCACCATAATTGATTATAACCAACAAAAAAGAGTGAAAAGGCAGGTGGAATTAAATGGATCATAAATATTTCTCTTGGTGAGTTCAGTCTTCTAAAAAATGATATGTTAATAAAAGCCATTTAGTTTCCACAGTCCAATTTCAGGAATCTAAACAAAGAACTAGAGAAAAGAGTGAAAAAAAAAAAAAAAGGACAACAACAACAACAACAAAACACGTATTTGATATCTTCTCTCTTAAATTTCACTTATGATAATGTTTGGCATTTTAAGGGGAATGGGAAAAGAGAGAACGTGCTAAACAGCGATGAAATACAAAATGGTCTATTGGTAACATCAGGTCTGTTGCAGCTTTTCAGTATTAAATTTATTCCATTAGTTGCTAAGTAACTAACCTTTTAGGACCACAGAACTTAATTCCAAAACAAAGTCAAATAATGAAATCTGAAAGGAATTTTCCAAGAGAAAGGAAAATACTGCTGTTTTGATCACCAAGTTGTTGCTTCAATCTTCAGTTGATTTTTCTCCTTCTCAGTAATTATTGATTCTTAAAATATCATTAATAAATGTAACAGTTGATATATTTGGATATGCAGAATTTTCACACTTATTAGAACTGCTATATAAAAATAAAACTTCCCAGGCTTGGGTTTTTGTTTGTTTGTTGATTGGTTGGTGGTTGTTTTTTTTGTTTGTTTGTTTGTTTGTTTTTTGACAAACAGTTATTTTTCACTATGAGAGAAGGCTAAAAATTATTATTTTATTTTATTATGTTATGTTATGTTATTTTATTTTATTTTATTTATTTATTTAATTTTTATTTATTGAAAGAATTCAGAAGCAGAATCTATTACAGTTCAGAAGCAGAATCTATTACAATCCAGAAGCAAGACTGTTACAGTCCAATAACACTAACTCACTGGAAAAGAAAAAAGAAAAAGAAAAGAAAAAAAAAAGGAAAAATCAAGCTTAATGAATCATTCTCCAAGAGAACTTCAAAAGATAAAGTATTACTGGTAGTACTCTTATGGCCAAGCCCTTCCAGATGCTTATCATATTACAAAAGAAACAAGGGTATGCTTTGCCAGGATGGGTAGGAGCCATCCTTTCTGTAAATAAGGATTTGTTGATAATATTAATGAGACTTGGAATTGCAGCCTGCAAATAATTTGAAATGATTAATGAACTCTGTATGAACAAGTGTGCAGCTAGGAAGAGGAGAGAAGAAGTGGGGTTCCGGAAGAGGTATTTTTAATAAGCATTAGAGATGTCTACTTAGCTTGTTTATAGGTTTCTTGAATGAAAAGACCGTACTAGCTAGATGACATCATGACAATGGAGTTGCCTGGTGACTTGACATCAGAGGATTCAACTTTTGTGGCTTCTAAAGAAAGAAATTAGTTGAATTTTTATACCAGGTGAGTGGTTGTAAATGCCACAGATAGATTTACTGCATCCACTTCCCTCTAGTGTGCTACAGGCTAGCAATTCTGTTTTGCTCATGAGATTAGACAGCATCAGTACATTGTTATCTACTAAAGCAGATGGTCTTTAGCTGTGACTTCTCACATTGCGGAATTAAAGCCATACAACCAAAAAATTTCCTGAGCATGTCTTTGTAAATATTTAACTAGACAGCATTTCATATTTTTACGGGTCATTAAAAAACGTCTTTCCAACTCCAGAATTTATGCTGGATGCTCAAACAACCCTAGATAGCCCTACAGGATCAATGCTACAGTGTTAAATATGCATATACATATATAATTAATTATATCATAATATAGAAATAGGTACATGAATGTGGTTATATTAAGTCTCTGAGTACACTCGGTGAAATAAAAAGTTTCAAGCAGTTTTAATCAGATAGGTACTTATGTAATAAAAACACTTTTTTCTTCTCCTAGTAAACAATTTCCAATTGTTTATTAAGAATTAGAAAGATACATCTCTTTACTTTTTTATGCACAAGGAGTTAGGACTGATCATCTCAGCAAATGCAGTTGTCTAAATAAGTAAAAAGACTACAAATCAGCTGTGAACTCTGCATTTCTTTTTCTCTTTAAGCTGTTGTTTAATTTTCTAGGATTCCTATGCTGCAAGAAATCAAGAAGATTCGTGGCATGTCTATATACTACAGTGAAAAGTACTAAGAGAATTTACAGAGATTATGAGTAGGTGAAATTAATCTAGCCTTTTTTTCACAATTTCCTAATATCTCAGTTTATGCACTTGCACTCCATCCATATGGGAAAAATCTCAATTTCTTCATCAAGTAGGTTAAAAATGGAACCTTTTTTTTGGCTAGTCTATAAAAAATCTTAATCAGGTGATCTGAC